>NW_020954600.1:0-42427 GCF_900497805.2 Vombatus ursinus
CACTACATAAGTGTCTGTGCAGGCCAGCTTCAAGAGGGGATGGACATCACAGAAGTAATGATCAATCAGATTGGGACCACAGAAGGGCAGCCAGACAGTGACAAGGGTCTGTATAATAGAATGAATGAAGTCCCCTGCCCAAGAACTCACCACCAATATGATACAGACCCTCTGGTCCATAATGGTTGTAGAGCGCAGGGGCTTACAGATGGCCACATATCTGTCATAGGCCATTACTGTGAGGATGAAGATCTCAGTGCAGCCAAAGAAATGGACCCAAAAGAGCTGAGCCATGCAACCTACAAAGGAGATGGTCTTGACCTTGGCTTGAAACTCTGCAATCAGTTTTGGAGCAGTGACAGAAGAAAAACAAATGTCAACAAAAGATAAGAAATGGAGGAAGAAGTACATGGGAGAGTTGAGATTTGGACTGACGGTGATGGTCAAGATGATGAGAAAGTTCCCAAAGATGATGATTGTGTAAAAAAGTAAGAAGAGTAAGAAGCACACTTGCTGCACCATCTCATTCTGGGACAGACCTGTCAGAACAAATTCTGTGACATTAGTCTCCATGAGATCTTGACAGTTTCCAAGTGAGCCAAACCGTTTAAATGTACCTGAGGGTATGAGGAAATAAGAATGTCATTAGTCATGGGTCATATGTGAAATCAATGCCAACTTTTACTAAACACAGAACCTTGAAGTTCTAGCTCAATGGTACACTAGGGCGGGGGATGGGGAGGTAATGAAATGAACACATCAAAGAGTAAAAATTACCATATTCCTACATGAAAGATCATAGAATCATAGATGGACACCTGGGACAGGTCTCAGAGGCCTTCTAGTCCAGACCTTCAATTTCCAGATGAAGAAGCTGAGACCCAGAATGTGACTTGCCCAAGGTCACACAGGGTTTCAGTGGCAAAGCTATGTCCTAGTACTTCCTAATTTCTTCTTGGAAATTGCCATTGTGATAAACTCAAAAGCATGTGGAAGTGATTATTGAAAAATCAAAATAAATTAATAAAAAAATCCCCCCCAAAAAAAAGAAATTGCCATTGTGAGAACTACTACTCCACCCCCCCCAAAAACAAAAACAGGTCACAACTATGTGTGTGATCTTGAACTATGACTTAGTGGAAGAGTATCTGAGGCCCAGAGGAGTTGTGACTGCCAAAGTTCACACATGAAAGAAATGATTATTTCTCTTTTATTAATAACCAATGATTAAATTAGGATTAAGTTTTTCCCTTCGTATTGCTCATTTAGCGACCAGCCCTCCTGCTTATTCAGCCAGTCTCTGAAGGACATTGCTAAGAGATGAGATTGCCCAAATTCTCTGGGTACATGCTTCTTGATCTTGGGTGAACCCCAAACAACTAGAAGACCTTGCTAACAGAATCTGGTCTGGGTGAGTTCTTGCCCTTAGGAAATAAGCCCCTATCCTTGGAACCTTCCATTACAATTTAGGGTGACTTAGCTTGTGAAGGAGAAATCCAACCAGAGTGTTCTGGGTGGAGATGGATTCTTTTCTCCAGATTGCTGGAGGCAGCTGAGTCTCATGATCAAGTCACATTCTCAGCAGGAGGAACTGAAGGCTTTTAGCCCACCTCCTCATTAATATGTCTACCCCCTGATTGATTGTTCACCAATCAGGGGAGATCACCATCAGGGACACTCACTTTTCCAAAGGTATTTAAGCATTCGATAATCTCAATGCTTGCAGTCTTTGGTTACTGAGAGAAATCGCTGACCACCAATTTATTGACTATTTGCTAGTCTTATTAATAAATTGATTATTAATTATCCAGAAACTCTGTCAGATTTTCACTCATCACACACAGCTAGCAATAGTAACATGATTCAAACATAGGTCTTCCTGAATCCTATGCTACAATCCTCTTTTCAAAATAATAAACAAACATCAGCCATCTGATTCACTCTTTGTAGCAGAAATAGTATCTACTGAACTTTAGGTAATTAAGAGATTGAAGAAACAGCATCAGCAGGAAAGATGCTCATGAGTCTTTGTTCCTTGACCACATTTGCTGAGCCATCAGCAAGGCAGGTGGGAAGTGGCTACACGCCAGTTCCCGTGGAAGCAAATTCAAACAAGGAAGTGAGGAGGCCTTGCCTTCCATCCACTGAACCTTCTCACCCCCCGGGCTGACCCCTCACCTCATTTCCTCACTCTTGTCTCTGCCCAGCATGACGGATCCTCAGTAAAAGTATCTGATCAACTCAAAAGCTCAAAAGATGTTAGCACTGCAAGGGATTTTAGCACACAGATCACAGAACATCAGAGGCAGCAGAGACCATAGAACACAGAATGTCAGAGATAGAAGGAACCTTAGCTGGGAAGGGAAACCCTGGGTAAGTGAGGAATGAGAATCCCACTGCCCTGAGGAGTTCAAGATGCACTGACCCTAGATCCAGAGTAACCATTGCATTAATAAGCATGGATTAAGGCTTACCATGTGCCAAGCACTGTGCTAAGTTCTGGGGATACAAAGGACACACAAAAATAGTCTCTACCATCTAAAAGGGGCAGCCAGGTGGGGCAGTGGACAGAGCATCGGGTTTGGGATCAGGAAACCTGAGTTCAAATCCAGCTTCAGACACGAGCTGTGTGACCCTGGGCGAGTCACTTAACCCTCTCTGCCTCAGTTTCCTCATCTATAAAGTAAGCTGGAAAAGGAAATGGTAAATCACCCCAGTATCTTTGCCAAGAAAATCCCAAATGGGGTCACAACTGAAAAACAACTGAACAACAGACTATCTAAGAGCATCCATCCTAATAATGTGTACTTAAAGCAGCAGATACAAGATACATGCAGACTAGAGGGAAGGTAAGCTGACAGGGGAAGGCCTCAGCAGCAGGCTGGGGCCAGGGGAGGTGGAGAGGGAAAGGCTTTCTGCCCAAGGGGGTGTCCAAGAGGCGATTGCTGAGCAGCTATTGGTGATCTTGGAAAGACCAAATGAGATCACACAGACATATCTGACAATAAGCATTTATTTAGCATCAACTCTGTGCTAGGTACTGCGCTTTGAAAAACTTTATATTATATAAATTATCTAAATTGCATCTATTCTTGTTGCTATTGTTACTCTTATTTTAGAAAACAAAAGAGGTGCCACAGGACTGGAGAAGCATAGATGCCCCCATTTTCATAAAAAACAATTGGAATGTCATTAGAAAACCACTAACTAGTGAATCTGACTTTCACTTCTGGAATAATTCTCGAAGATATGATCAAGGGCAAGTTTTCTGTAAGCATTTAGAAAAGGAAGGAGCAATTGTTAAATGCAGGCACAGCTTCAGCAGGCCCGGGTCTGACCAGAATCGCTTCCTTCCCTTTTTCTAACAGGGTTACTAGACTATCGGTGGAGTGATGTCGACATAGAATATTTAGATTTTATCAAAGCTTCGAAAAAATCTTTTGACAAATATCTTTTGACAGGATTAAGACAATAGATATTGGCTAGATGATAGTAAATTAGCTGGGTTCAGAGCTATTTGAATGACCTGACAAAATGGAACTCTTATCTTTCCCTCAAGTCCTCCCCTCTTCTAACTTCCCTCTCACTACCTTTCTAGTCACCTAGGCCCAAAAGCGAACTGTCATCCTCTACGGCTCCCTCTCACTCCCCATATCCTAACAGTTTTCTTGATCTGTTATTTTTTGTTATTTTTAACTTATGAAATAAAATGAGCATTTCCATAGCATAGTAGAAAAAAAGATGATTGAACATGAAACTGCAAATCTATTATATACAACTTGCTATTCCTTTTAAATATATAATAAAGTTATCATGTAACTTTTTTTTCCTTTTTTTCTTCCATCCCCCACACTCTTGCCTAGAGATGGTTACCATTAGACAGAAATGTGTGTGTGTGTGTATGTGCGCGCATGTAAAATCATTCTATACATACTTCTATTTAATAGTTCTTTCTCTAGATGCAGATAATGTCTTCTTCCATATGTCCTTTGTAGTTAATTTGGGCATTTATAATAGCCAAAATGACTTAGTTGCTCAAAGTTGCTCTTAAAACAATATTCCTGTGACTGCATGCAATGTTTTTTGGCTCCACTCATTTCACTCTTCAATATTTCATGCAAGTCTTTCCAGGTTTTTCTGGAGTCCACCTGCTCATCATTTCTTATGGAACAATAGTATTCCATCACAATCATATACCACAACTTGTTCAGCCATTCCCCAATTGACAGGCATCCCTGTAATTTCTGATTTTTTGCCACCACAAAGAGAGCTGCTATAAATATTTTAGAATATGTAGGTCCTTTTCTTTTTTATATAAAATCTCTCATATGTGCCTGCTACTCATCTCTGACATTGAAGCCACCCTGGGGCACGATTTCCTACTGAACTATTGCAATAATCTGCTAACTGATCTCCCAGTCTCATCTCTCCCCACCTAATCCACCCTCCACTCAGCTGTCAAAATCATCTTCCTAAAGCCATATCTATTTTTAAAAAAACCATATCTAGCCATATCAGGGCTATATCCTACTATTACCTCCAGGATCAAATATAAAATCCTCTGTCTCCAAAAGGCCTTCATCATCCGCCCCATTCTGGCCTTTCTAGTCTTCCTGTACCTTACTCCTCTGCACATACTCTGATCCAGTGACTCTGGCCCCCTTACTCTACCTTTCACATGACTCAATCTCCTGATGGACTGTTTTCCCTGTCTGTCCCCTATGCCTAGAATGCTCTCCTATCTCATCTCCACCTCCTGGTTTCCCTATTATGTTGTTGTCAATGTCCAGCAATTTCAGTCACGTCTGACTCTTTGTGACCCTATTTGGGGTTTTCTTGGCAGAGATGCTGGAGCAGCTTGCCATTTCCTTCTCCAGCTCATTTTACAGATGAGGGAAACTGAGGCAAATAGGCTTTAGTGACTTGACCATGGTCACACAGTAATGTCTGAGGTCAGACTTGAACTCAGGAAGATAAGTCTTTCTGACTCCAGGCCCAGCACTCTATTCACTGCACCACCTGGCTCCTGCCTAGTATCCCTGGCTTTCCTCTAACATCCTACTTTCTGCTAGAAGTTTTCCCAGTCCTCCATAATCTTAGTAATTTCCCTCCAAGATCAGCTCCAATTTATCCTGTGTATATCTTGTTTGTATATAGCTGCTTACATTTTGTCTCTTTCTCATTTGATTTTGACTTTCTCAAAAGTAGAGACTCTTTTTTGCCTTTCTTTCTATTCCTATACTTAGCACAGTGCCTGGAGACACATAGTAAGTGCTTAATCCATGCTAATTTAGTGACTGACCTGACCCAAAAAGCCACCATTAATGAAACGATGTCAACTTGAAGAGAGGTTTCTAATGGAAAGCCCCAGCTATCTACCCAGTGCTATTAAATAATTTTACAACCAGTACAAAGCCAGAGATGGCACACTAGTCAGATGTACAGATGGTGAAGTGCTTGACATCTGATGACAGAGTCCAGATCTAAAAAGATGTCAACAAGGTAAACCAATGGGTAGAATCAAATAAGATCAAATTTAATGCATATTTACTACAAAATTCGATATCTGTGTTCAAAAAATCAAATTCACAAACACAGGGTAGAAAAAGCATTGGCCCGGCAGTATCAGACTTTAAAATACATCATAAAGTGAGAGTATTGCTGAAGTATAAAATGGATGATTTTGATTATTTGAAATTAAAATTTTCTTGTATCAAGAAAACCAATATAGTCAAGAATAGAAGGAATGCAAAAAGTTGGGAAGAAACTTTCATAGACAACCTCTGAGACTGCATGTTGGAATATTACTGTGGTGTAGGAAATGATGAGCTGGTTAATTTAGAAAAACATGGAAAGACTTAGACATATGAAGGAAGATGCTATTTACCTCCAGAAAAAGAGTTACATGGAATATGCATAGTATGATTTTACATATATGTATATGAGTGTATATGAGTATATATGTGTATGTTTATGGATATCTACATAACTGTGTGTGTCCACATCTAATTGTCGCCTTCTTTAAGGTAGAGGAAGGGAGGGGGAGGGAAACAAAGTTAAAAGTGCACAACAGAGGACAAAAGAAAACCTAGAAGGAAACAAAGAAAAACTAGGTATAGGAAAATAATGTGTAGTATTTATTATATAAGTTTTCTCAAAATGTGAATTTATTGCTTTATATTAATTTGTATTATATTCTCTCCTATGTTCTGCTGTGTATGTGGAAATGGTTTTTTTTCTTTTTTTGTTTTGTATTTAAGTTTAAAATTAATGAAAAAAATTTACAAAAAAAAGTTTAAAATTGATAAAAAAAATTTACACAAAAAAGAAAAGAAAGGGCATGACTAAATACCAATTCCTGTGAAAAAGGTCTGAGGGTTTCAGAGCTCTGGAGGCTCAAAGCATGCAAGAAGAAATGCTGGCCTAAGCTGTTTGGTTCAGAGTCATACTCTTGCTTGACGAGGTTTCATATGGAGGATGATGCCCTGGAAGAGGAAGCCTGATCCATGAGTGCTTGAGGAGTGAGAAGAAAACAAGTAGAGGTGTTGTGGTAAACATTTAACAACTGGCTCTCAAAAAAAAGAAAAACCAGATGCATGACACATTTAAAGTGTTAATGATTTGTATTATTACCATCTCTCCACAACTTTCTTGAGTCTAGACAATCACCAAAACAATAAACCAAGCCTTGATTTTCAGATGGCACCAGCATACCCCTGGACAGATCTCTGAAGAAATTTAGCAGTGAAGGATAGGAAAAATGGTGATTGTGCAGTGGAGTAGAAGAGTCAAAAAAAGACTTTTTTTTTAAACCTTGAGAGCCCTGAGCATTGATAATACATTCATTTATTCAAGGAGCCAATAGAGAAGGAAAGATTGACAGGTAGAAGCTGGGTAGAGGAGGTAGTACGTCACCCCTGGAGCAATATCTTGGAAAAGGTGGGACGGAACGTGATCAAAGGCTTCAAAGAGAAGGGTTAGGCTTAGAAAATAGAAGCTGCACTAGTTCCAGGATGGGAAGGAAAGAGAAGAGAGTGTGTGATAATACTGAGATGTGACAAGGAGTGGAGGGAGAGAAAGAGTTCATATTAACCTTCCTCTTCTTCCTAGAGTAGGAGACTAAATCCTAAGTATCAGCTGGCAAAATGGGCTTGCAAGAAAGGAAAAGGCTCAGGGCACTTTCTGCAGGAACTGAGATGTGTAGTCAGTCAGCTTAAATGAAAAGCTGAATGGCATCATATAGAGAGAGCTGGCCTCAGCATCAGGAAGGCCTTTGTTCAACTCCCATGTCTGACACCCACTGGCTATATAACCCTGAGAAAATTAACTTCTTGGTGCCCCAGACAACTCTTTAAGATTATAAACTGCAGATTCTAAGCTATAGGTCTGGTGGAGGGAGAGGAGAGGTACAAAGTAGAACAAGTGAAAAACAAACTAAAAACAAGTAAACTAAGAACAGTAAAACAAATTAAACTTTGGACAAATAAAAATTAAACTAAAGCTTTGAGAATCAGGAATACCAGGCTCAAATCCCATCTGTATATTTACTATTTACTACTTGTGTGATTCTGAGCAAGTCATTTCATCTCCCCTCACCTTTACTTTCCTCATCTATAAAATGGGAATAAAAATAATAGCACTTATTTAACAGGGTTGTTAGGAGGGTTGAATGAGATCATGTTTATAATGGACTTTGCGAGCCTTAAAGAATTATGTAACTGGCCGCTAATATGAATGCTAGGCAGTGTTTAGCACAGCAGAAAGGGAGCCAGTCTTGGGCTAGGAAAGCTTCTCTTCAAATCCTGCCTCTGACATACTGGTTAGATGACCTTGGGCAAGTAGGTCACAACCCCCAGTGCTCTAGGCAACTAGTTCTCTAAGACTATAAGTTAGAAGGTGCCCATCTGCATTGCTAATTTCTTATCTATATGAGAGTTCCCTAAACCAATGAAATCACAGATCCAGTCATTTTTCCTATCCCTGTTATTATTAATAGTAAAAAGAAGGCTGTGCAGCTTGGCCCCTAGTTTCTAAATCGGTTCAGTCGGCCTAAGTATGTTGTAGCACAGATCTAGTCATATAACAGCAAGGGGATAAATACAGCCAAGAATGATGGATAGTCAAAGACATTGACTTACTTGCAAAATTTCAAGGAGTCTCTGGTTCCTATTCACCTCCTCCCTGATACGTCTCTGTACTTGTTTTCTACTTCAAGGGTCATCAGCTGCCTGGAGATCACAGCATCTATGGCTCAGGGAGGAGCAGTCACCCAATGAAGAAATACGTCTTCTCCTCTCTATTCCCAATTTAAGAATTCCACTTCTGCTGAGGATACAGGACAGAAAGTATCTATTTAGGAAACAAGAAAAGCATCCTGAACCTTATAATGATGTACCCTTGATAGGGCTCCAATACTTACTCGTGGGACTGAATGGAACTAACAGATATCCAAAAGTCATCTCACCCTCACTCTAAGGTCCATGGGCATCTTGAATAGAAACTCTGTCCAAAGTGAAGTGGTACAGCTTGGGAAAGACATAGACAAGCCCTCTGGACTTTCAGGTGACTCAAGAGCTAATGCATTATCCCTGGCACATTCACTGACCCACGTAATGAGCTCCCAAGAGTTTTTATATCTGGAAGCTTTGGGCCAAGGAGGAACTCAGTTTTCTGTTGCACTGGTCAGGTGTGGAAGCCTACTGGGAAGAGGGTATGCCATGTGTCTACTCTGGACTTTTGGGACACTCAGGAAACCAATCACCCTGGGTCTTCTGGTCTGGCCCATTTTGCAAGTAAGGCTATTGTCAATTATCTAAGTGGCTTCCTTTCTAACATTTTGAATTTTAATTAAATGAAAAGTTATTAAATGACTCCTCTCAATTCAGTTAATGGAATATTTATTAAACAGCTACCATATAGACACTGGGGATACAAAAGTAGAATACAAAAAACAAACTCTGCCTTCAAGAAGCTTGCATTCTACCAGGGAATATGACACACAAACAGGTAAATATTAAGTATACATAAAGCTACAAAAACTAATTTCAATATGGAGAAAGCTCTAATAACTGAAGGGAGTGAGGAAAGGTCTTGTGTGGAAGATAGTACTTGAGCAGTGATTTGAGAGAAGCCAAATATTCTAAGAGGTAGATGTGAGGTTGGGCATTCCAAATATTAGATCCAGCTTTTGCAGGGGTTGGGAGATCAAACAGTCACCTCCTCCAACAGAACATAAACTCTTTGAGAGGAGGGATTGTTACATTCTTTGTCTCTGTATTTCCACTGCTTTTTTCCTCCTTTGTTGTTGTTCAGTTATGTCCAACTGTCTGTGACTCCATTTGGGGTTTTCCTAGCAAAGATGCTGGAGTGGTTTGCCATTTTTTTTCTCCAGCTCATTTTACACATGAGGAAACTGAGGCAAACAGGGTAAAGTGACTTGCCCAGGGTCACACAGCTAGTAAATGTCTGAGGCCAGATTTGAACTCGGGAAGATGAGTCTTTCTGACTCCAGGCCCAACACTCCATGCACTGTGATGCCACCTAGCTGCCTCATTGCCTAGAACACAAACTATTCTTTTCATGTGTTCATTGAATGACCTAATGGGATGTCATTTGTGGTGAACCACTCATATGTTTGAATAGAATAGAAAATGGTGAAAGGGAGAAATATCAAAGAAAATTGGAAAGATAAGTGGGAGGTAGATTGTGGATGACTTTAAATGCAAGGATAAGAATTTTGTATTTTATCCTAGAAGTAAGCGGGAGCTGCTGGAGGTTTTTGAGTAGTGACTGAGCAGATCCACATTTTAAAAATGTACATTTGACAGGTATATGGAAGATAGAAGGGGAAAGGCAAGACTGTGGAAGCCAAAGGAATTTGGAGGCTAGTACAGTCTCTAGATGAGAGATGATGAGAGCCTGAAGTAGGGGGTGATGATGTGCGTGAGTGAGGGTAGACATGGACAATAAATGTTGTGAACAAAGGATCAAGCAAACTTGCCCCTAAAGGATATGATGTGTATTAGGAAGAGGGAAATCAAATGTAACACCAAGACTGGGCACTGGAGTGACTGAATGGATGGTGACACCTTTAACAGAAACAGGGAAGCTAGGCAAAGGAGGAGAGTGGGATGAGGGTATATTGTCCTGTCTGCAGAACGTGGTGCTAAGAGCTGGAGGAGATAGGAAGTTTAAATTAGATTCGGTCTAGTAAATATCATAAGATATATGTCTAGGAGTGATACATATTAAATAAGATATATGTCTAGTAGTAATAAGACAAACAGAAGTAACTATAATACACCATAATATATGATAAAGGCATCAGAGGTTAGAAAGGGAGGTGCTTTGTGAGGCAAGTTTAGGCTTAAAAAACTCCCAAACAAAATTGAGAGGATGCCCATCAATTGGGGAATGGCTGAACAAGTTGTGGTGTATGAAAGTAATGGAATACTATTGTGCTATAAGAAATGACGAACAGGCAAATTTCAGAAAAACCTGGAAAGACTTGTATGGACTGATGCTGAGTGAAGTGAGCAGAACCAGAAGAACATTGTGCAATGACTAATATTGTTACACTTAACCCTTCTCAGCAACACAGGGATCTAAGACATCTCCAAAGTCCTCATGATAGAAAATGCTATCCGCAAAGAAAAAAGAACTACGGAGTTTGAATGCAGATCGAAGCATACTATTTGCTATTTTTTTTTCTTCTGTTGTGTTTTATTTCCTCTTTCTGGTGGTTCCTCCTATTGGTTCTAATTCTTACCTACAACATCACTAATGTAAAAATATGTTTAATAGGAATGTATATGTAGAGCCTATATCAGATTGTGTGTCAGCTTGGGGAGGGAGGCAGGGAGGGAGAGGGAGAAAAATTTAAAACTCAAAAGCTTATGGAAGTGATTGTTGATAATTCAAAATAAATTAATTAAAAATTTTAAAAAACTCCCAAACAATCATAGCTATCTATCTCAAAGTAAAATGGGGAGGTAGTGAGTTTCCCCTCACTGCAGATATTCCAAGGCTGAATGACCATTACTGAGTGTGTTGTAGTGAGAATACTTTTCTAGGTGTGAGTTGGATTAAGTGGTCAATGATGTTCCTCTTCCAACTCTGAAATTCCATGATTTTATGATTCCATGTCTGATGGAGGAAGGTCACTAATGACTGAGGGGGTATGGAATCAGAGAAGGCTCAATGGAAATGATTCTTTGGATTGGACCTCAATGGATGGGTAAGAATTCATAAGGAAAGGGAGGAGGGAGGAAGAGTTCAGCTAGGTCGCAGAGACAAGTGAGCACATGGTATGGGATTATTCTTTGTATCTCCAGCTTTTCACATAGTGGCTGGCACTCGGTAAATATTTTAAAATACTTGTTGATTGATTTTGACATTCAGGGGACAGTCAATACATCAGCTTGACCAGATAGAGGTTAAAGTTCCTGGACAGAGGGGAGTAGGGGTGTGCTTAGGAAGGCAAGATGATGCAGATTGTGAAGATTCTAGAAAAAAACAACACAAAATCCATTGAAGGGGCTGAGCCTGGAGATCAGAGACCCTATTCTTTATTCTCAGGTTTACCACCAACGTGCTATGTGAACATTGACAATGAAAGAGGTTTCAAAGATGATGCTAAGGCTCTAAGCATGGGTGGTACCATGGACCAAGGCAAGGAGGAAGGGAAGGCTTTGGGGTAACATGATGCATTCAGTTTTGAACCTTTTGAGTATGAAATCCCAGCAGGAAATCAAGGTGAGGTGTCTGTTTGGGCAGTTGGAAATGCAGATTTGGAGTGTGGGAGAAAGACCAGGTTAGGAAATTAAGATTTGAGTGTCATCTACTTAGAGACAGTTCAGTGGATAGAGTCCTGGTTCTGGAGTTAGGAAGTCCTTAGTTCATATCCTGCCTCAGACACATCCTAGCTGTGTGACCCTGGGTAAGTCACTTAACTGCTATCAACTTCAGTTTCCTCATCTACAAAATGGGGATAATAATAGCACCTGCATCCCAGGGTTGTTGTGAGGATGAAGTCAGATGTCATTTATTAAGCACTTCACAAACCTTAAAGCATTATATAAATGGCAGCTGTGGTTGTTGTCACCTACTTGGAAGTGAAAGTTAGTTGTGGAAGTAGATCACCAAGGAAGAAATGCAGAGCTAAGAGAGCTTAGAAGAGAACTCTGGATAACACTGACATGAGGACTGTGGGCAGAGTTAAAATAGAAGGAAGGGCTAGCAAGATTACATTGAGAGGGCTCAGATTCCATAGCCAAGGGCTGAGATTCTTTACGAGTCTAGCCAAGGGCTCAGATGCTTAAGATATGACCCACTAGCATCAGCGATACAAATGCTTAGATTTCTTAAGAGTCTGGCCAATATGGCAGATGTTCTAATAAACTTTGTCTTTGGCTGAAAGAAGGCTTGGGTCAAATTCTTTCAGGCAGCATCTGCGTATCATGATTTTGGGGTCCCAGCACCCCTAAACCTCTAAACTCAACATTTGGTGGCCCATATGAGGAAGCTGCCTAATCCCAAGGTCTTCTCCAGCCAAGACTGGAAGGTATATAAGCCTCCCCCTCTTTCTTGCCCTGCAGTTGGGGTCATTTTCCAAGCACCTAGGAAGTCTTGGAGGTGCTTTTCAGGAAGACAGTTATAAGGCTATCTTGCACTCAGCCTAATGCTCTCAGGTTCTCGGTCCACTGGTTCAGTTTGAGGTCATGGACGTGGGTACATCTTCCAAAGCATAGAGGGCAAGGATGAATGCCCTCTCCAGAAGTGTATGCCCGATTCTGTCAATTCTCTTGGTGCTAGGGAACTGGGAAAACCGCAGGTGCTTTTTGGTTCCCTGAGGCTTACTTACTCCTTCCATCTGCACCCCTGGATTCTCCCTCATAGAGGCTACAGGGAAAAGTTAGAACAGCTAAAAACAACTTAGCAGATTCTAGAGGTTTTGTGATTGATCATTAAGAAATTTTGAAACACCTCTTTAGAACCCTGGTCACTCTCCTCTCCCTTCCCTTGGGTCAAGAGGGTATCCTTGTTAATCCCTCTCATGGGAGAAAAGAGTTTCACCCTTCCCCCCTCATCTTCAAATTTGCCCTCCCCCACCTGGTGAAAGGAAGGAGGGGGAAGGAGGGAGGGAAGAGGAAGGAGAAAGGAGGGGAGAGGGGGGAGGGAGAAGGGGAGAGACAGCAGCTACAGCTTGGGCCCCACTGACAATGGCCTTGGGTCCTGGGGTAACCTTTGCCTGGAAGCATCATCCAGATTCAGTACATCCTGCTCACCTCCCCTCAACCTCAACCCCCAGCAGCTAAGGGGAGACAGGGAAGCATGCTGGGTCAAGGTAAAGAAGCTAGCCTCCAAACTTGGGTAAGCACACTCTTTTAAAGTTGTAGTTTTAACTGTTAATGATGAGATGTTGATTCTCTGTGTAAAGTAATTTGGAAGTGCATTTAACAAAACTAAAGTCACCTGATTGGTAATGGGTTTGTTTCAAGTTTCAAATTGGTAAACTTTTTGTATCAATTATGTCAAACAACTTGACATAATTTGGTTTCAGCTAAAACAATTTGGCTATTGTTGGTTATTGTTTTAATGAGTAAACTTGCCAAAAAGCTTGTTTGGGTTATGGTTTGCTGAGAATTTGCAAGTATATAGAAATAATCTCTAACAACTGGTTTTTTTTATACCACAACAAATTTAAGTTTGAGATGTAAATCCTGGAAAAGTTTTTCCTAAGCTGTGATTAATGAAACTTGCTGTTTGAGGTAAAAACTCATGGGACTGTAAATTATTTTATTTTAAGTTGCTGATGGATCATAATAATCCATTGATAATCAATAATCCACCATCCCTGAGAGAAATGCCACAAGCTACTCAGAGAGAATGTGACAGTGATGGGAAGTCTACATCCAGAAAAGCTGAGAGGACAATTTTAGCCTCAGTCAAAGATGGGATCCTCCTGGCTCACTTTCCCCATTATATTCCTTTGAAGAAGAGTGTTACCCACATGGCTATTCCTGAGTCTGGCTATGAGGTGGATTTGATACTGGGTAGTTGGAAAACTGAATTATCTGAATCCAAACAGAGCTAAGGATGCTTTATCCTGAAATATTTGGGCACTAAATCTTGTCCCTGCTTTATCCTTTTATAGCAAATTCCTATAATCAGAGCATGTGGTCAGTAAAAGGTCAATGCAAGTGTGTGAGATCTTGCTGTTTTGACCTGAATGTGTAGTCATTCAACACCCCCAGACAACTGAAATTAAATCAGAAACATCTTCAGTTTGGTTTGGGGAGGAGAATTTCAGTGATAATTGAAATGAAAGTCAGTCTCTTGGCAAATTCATTCATGTAACTATTGAACCCGGGGGTGGAAAACTTCTACCTGAAAAAGGGTTACTTAAACTTTTGAAAAAGTAATGAGATCAGATAATCCTGCAGGTCAAATGTAAATGATTTTAATGGGGCTCTTACACTTTTACTTTTCCCTATATCTGGGCCCTGCAGTCTTTTCTGTCAGATATGTGTCTTCCAGACTACAAGTCATTCACCTACAGTTGGTAGCAAACAGGGGATACCAGCCAATGTCCCCCTATGTCCCTGGATGCAGCCTATGCTTAGTGCCAGTCAGCCTCTTTGAGACCACCTCGAGGCAGGGACAGCTCTATGCCCCTTACCAGCAGGATGTAGTTTCAGAAGCCAAAACCTTTGCCCCTTACCCCAAAAGAATTTAGGTCCCATTTGTTTGAGGGGGGAATGATGAGGATGGGATCTGGACCCCAAAAAGGAAAAACCTTGGACTTTCCCACATGACCAAATCTCTGGCGTTCATCTGAGGCTATAATCCTATCAACTAGCCTTTCTTGTCACCTATACTCAATCTACCTCCAGATGGCTCCTGGCCACTTCCCACCCTTGATGCCATCTAGACTCCATTCTCCCTTGGCCACATGGTCTAGGTCCTTGGTGTTCTGTTCACCCCAGCTTACCAGATACTCCCATCTAGATCCTCCTTAGTCCCCTCCTCCAGTCACCCCAGATACTTGGCCACTCCTGGATCCCTCCCACAGTCTTTCTGTATATAAGATTCATCTTGTCTCCATTAAGGTGCTCAGATTCTTATAATCTAGCCAAGGGCTGAGATTCTTAAAGTCTAGCCAAGGCTCAGATTCTTAAGATCTGGCCCACTTGCATTAGCAACACAAATGTTCAGATTCCTTAAGAGTCTGGCCAATATGGCAGATGTTCTAATAAACCTTGTCTTTGGCTGAAAAAAAAAAAGAAGAAGAAGAATACACCAAGGGGCTGATCAGACAAGTGGGAGGAGAAGGAGAAAAGTAACATCAAAAGCTGAAAAAGGAAATGTCCCAAATACCAAGGAAGAAGGCTCAGGGCAGGGTGGCCAATTGTGTCAAATGCTGCGGCATGTCCAGGAAGATGGGTGAAGGGAATTTGCATTTATATGGTACCTACTATGTGCCAGGCATTGTGCTAAGTGCCTTTATAAACCTTATCTCAGTTGATCTTCACAATAACTCTGAGAGGCAGGTGCTATTGTTAGCCCCATTTTACATAGAGGAAAGTAAGGCAAATGGAGGTGGATTTGCCCAGGGTCACACAAACAGTAAGTGCCTGAGGCCAGATTCGAACTCAGGTCTTTTTGACTCTAAACCCAGTACTCTATTCACTGCTTTACCAGTTGCTTCTAATGAGGATCTGGGCTCAAATTGGAAAATTTTCCATTAAAGTGATTCTACTGATTCTGTTATCAGGGGGTCTTGTTGTTGTTGTTGAGTCATTTCAGTTTCTTCACGATCCAATTCTTCATGACTCCATTTGGAGTTTTCCTGACAAAAATGCTGAAATGGTTTGCTGAAATGGTTTGACATTTCCTTCTCCATCTCATTTTATAGATGAGGAAATTGAGGCAAACAGAGATTAAGTGACTTCTCCAAAGTCACACAATTAGTAAGTATCTGAGGCCAGATTTGAACTCAGGTCTTCCTAACTACACATCCAGCACTCTATCCACTGTGCCACCTAGCTGCCCCAATTATGTGAGAAAAGTCGCTAAGCTGTTCATATTCCTTGATTCAGCAACCCTACAACTGCACGTGTTCTCAAAGAAGGTTAAAAATAGAGTAAAAAATATCTCATTTATACAAAAATATTTTAGCAGCACTTTTTTATGATAAAAATCTGGAAACAAAGTGTGTTTTCTTCAGTTGGAAAATGGCTAAACAAGTTATGACATATGAATACAATGGAATATTACTATATGACCAAAAAAACAAATATGAGAAATTCAGAGAAACTTAAGAAAACTTGTAATTTCACCTCTCCAGTCCTCGGTTTCTTCATCTGTAAGCTAAGAAGTTTGTACTAGAAGACTTCAGAAGTTCCCACCCATTTTAAATCTATGTCCCTATGGTTCTATTTTTTAAAATTCATTTTGTTATTATGACCTTGAAGAATATCAACAAGCATCACCATTACTTTGTATAAATGTGATGGGGGAGGGGACAACTAGCCATTGAAGATCTTGCTAAGAGTGTGCTGGAGCCAGCTCAACCCAGTTTATAAAAGCTAATTCTTATATTTTTAGCATTAGCATTTGCAACTCAGAAATTGGCAAATTCGGGGCAGCTAGGTGACATAGTAGATAGAGCACCGGCCCTAAAGTCAGGAGGACCTGAGTTCAAATCCGGCCTCAGACCAAACACTTAACACTTACTGGCTGTGTGACCCTGGGCAAGTCACTTAACCCCAAATGCCTAAAAAAAAAAAAAAATTGGCAAATTCTATGAATCCTGGCTTGATGTATCATTTTGTTGATTGTCTAGACTTAAGAAAGTGATGGATAAAAAGTCAGTACTGCAAATTAAACTTAAAAGTGTGTCCTGCGTACTTTCTTTTTTTCAGAGAGCCAGTTGTAAAACATTTACCAGCACACTCCTGGGACTAGTCCTTGAAATAAATGTAGATATTCTCTACCCGACTCATAGAAACTTTTATGATCCAGCATATTGCCATGAATGCCTCAGAGGTTAGTTGTGTATGATGATGGCAAGTCTTCTAATTGCCTATGGAACCAAAGATAGTAGTGATTCAAGAAGGGCTAATCCAGAACTAAGCACACAAAAGATGCTACCCACCCATCTTTGGGTCTCTCTCTTTGGTGACTATGAGGAAGATTGCTTTGAGCTACATGCCCAAGAACTGAGTCGGGGAGGAGCCTAGCCATGTCTCCAACCCAGACATGGCAGCTATGAGCATATGGTCACCTCTGTCTACTTATGTTTGTTCTTTCCTGATATTAAAAAAAAAATGGTACTCCAATACAGACATGTGTGGACGATGATTCTCATGTTGGGGTAACTGATGATTCCACTAGCAGTCAGTAGCAGAGATGAATGAAACCAGTATCAGCGGCCACAGGAGTGAACATGACCAAGAAGCAATGTTGAGATGAACAGGCCCAAAAAACAACCTTATAACCATTGCAGGGTCTGGAGAGATTCAGGCCAAGTAACCCAGTCTAGCTCAGCAGCAGCCAAGCCTAGTGCAGACCTGGCTTAGTAGACACTCTGCTTTGTGAGGAGACAGCTCAGTTGGATTCACTCACCACCAATGCCAAAACTGACAGAAAACTTCACAAGGACTCCATAATGAGGAAAAAAAATTATTTCCAGGGCCAGCTGTCAGGAGGCACTGCCTTGGCCTCACATGTTCTCTATCAATGTAGAAGCAGTGGATAGAGTGCTGGGACTAAAGTCAGGAAGACCCAAGTTCAAATCCACCCTCAGACATTTAATAGCTCTGTGACCCTGGGTAAGTCATGTAATTTCTGCTATCTCAATTACCTCTGTAAAATGTGGATAATAATAGCACCTACCTGCTAGGGTTTTTGTGAATATAAAGTGAGATAATATTTCTAAAGCATTTATTAAATGTCTGGTACATAGTAGGTGCTTAATAAATGGTTATTCTCTCCCTATTCACCTTCTCTATATGCCTACCATTATATTTTGAGTCCACTTTGTCCAGTGACCATATGTACAAGAGGAGGACATACGCTTGGTTTAGAGGGTATGTTATATACCACCTAAATAATAATAATACAGACCAACGGTTGATTGATAAAGGGGAGCACACCAATGGAGATTTGTGAAGAGTAATAGTACTAGAAACCCTAGCCTCTCAGGATAACTAGGTATAAGCCTGAGAGCAGTCAACTGAGCCTCTAAGGACTCACATAAGGAAACTTTTTCTACCAATAGAAGTCAGTATTTTCTCTGCAACTTCACGAGTTATCTAGAACGGTGCTTCTTAAACTGTGGGTCATAACCCCAGTCGTGTAACTGAATGTAGGGGTCTCAAAAATTTTGGCAACAGTAAAAGATTTCTGAAAGCGCAATGACCAAAAATTCATTCAAAATCAAAGATGTAATGAACCCAAGGAGTTTCTGGCAGCGCTTGCCCCTGCTGCGTCACACAGCTTCACAGCAGCCTTGGCTCTGAACGCAAAGCACAGGCGCTTTGCACTGCACATGCCATCACGCCATGTAATGCCAACAAATGCTGCCAGAAATTCGAGACTATCATGTTATGAATGAAAAACACATTACAGTGTTTTTCCTGTACATACAAAATTGTTAAATGAATTTTGGCTTGTGATTAGGACAGAATTTCCAACAATTTCTGAAATGGCCCTAACCATATTTCTGCCATTTTGTACTACATATTTATGCGAAGTGGCATTCTTAGCGTTGATGATTATAAAATCAAAATATCAATCAACTCTAAAAACACTGAAGATGTTCTATGTCCTGCAATATCAAATATTCCACCAAGATTTAATTTTTTATGTAAAAATAAAAAAGCACTTTTCACTAGTACGCAAATTTGCTTTCATCTTTAATAAATGGTAAAATTTTATACCAAAGAATTGTTTTAAAATAAATTTCTTTATGATTTATTATCAGTAAATGTTTGATTTGTATGTCTATTTTATATACCTATATAACAGGGTCTGCATGAAAATTTCTTGGGTGAAAAGGGGTCATAAGTGAAAGAAGTTTAAGAAGCCCTGGTCTAGAACATTGAGAGGTTAAGTGAATTACCCAGCATCACACTGCTGGTCTATCCAAAGCAGGACTTGAACCCAGATCTTCCTGGCTTGAGACCACCTCTATATCCATCCTGACTCTCTTTTATATAAAGAACGAGAAAAAATTGTAGTATGTAATACTGTGAATCCCTACTATATACAGCTAGGTTTTTTAACAGTATATATGAAAATAACACAGTAATTTCAACATTGCCCAGAATGTGTCTTCTTCTGAACTTCTCTTTGTTGTCTTCTGTGTGTTTTTTAATATTTCCTTGATATGCTTTTCTTTCTTTTCTATTTTTGGGGGAAGGGGACAAGGCATAAATGTTATTTCTCCTCCTACAGTTCTCCCCCAAAAAAATTAAATTAAATTACTTTTTACTTTCAAATAATTAAATTGCCCATTATATTTCCTAAAATCCTCTCCATCCCCTGTTCATTCAAGAGCCTTTCCCATATTCATAGTTGTAAAAGACATCCCCTTGTTATTATTCATCAGTGGCCAACTCTATGTGCCAAAGTCCATGAGGGTTTTAGGGTTTGTTTTTTTTTATGTTGTCTTTGTTTGGCAAAGATACTATAGTGGTTTGCCATTTCCTTCTCCAGTGTGTTTCCATTTTATAGATGAGGAACTGAGGCAAATAGGGGTTAAGTAATTTGCCCAGGGTCACATAGGTAGTGTCTGAGGCTGAATTTGAACTCAGGCCTTCCTGACTCCAGGCCCAGCACTCTATCCACTGCACCACCTAGCTGACCCATAAAGACATCTCCTACTTGTCTCTAATTTGTTTATGATACAAACTTTTCTATTTAGATGATGTATCAATTTGGGAGCTATTGGTCTAAAGCTAATTTCTGCCAGGCTGCTGTCCAGCTTTCTCATCAGTTCATGTCAAATAGTGTATGCTTGGGGAGGCTAGGTGGCACAGTGGATAGAGCACTGGCCCTGGAGTCAGGAGGACCTGAGTTCAAATCCAACCTCAGACACTTGACATTTCCTAGCTGAGGGACCCTGGACAAGTCATTTAACCCCTATTGCCTCACCAAAAAAAAAAAAAATAGTTGATGCAAAAGTTGCCTTTGAGTTTATTGAACTCTATGCTACTATATTCAATGGCTTCTAGGTCTTGTGAACTTGATCTCTTCCACTAAACAACTTTTCCACTTTTAATGAGTAAGAGAGTCGATGATCATTGCTTTAAAGTATAATTTGATGTTTGGTGCCATTGGTCCCACTTCCCTCATACTTTTTTTCATTATTTTCCTTGGAATTCTTAACCTTTTGTTCCTCCGATTGAATTCTGTTATTTTTTTCTAGTACTCTTTACTATTGTGCCCCTGGAATCATAGTTGTTCATTAAATGGATCAGAGTACTTAATTCTCTACTAGCTGTTGTTATTGTTTTTTTTACAATGTCATTATTATTACATAAATTGTTCTTTAGTTTCTGTTCACTTTGCTCTACGTGGATTTATTTTATATCCTGCTCCTACTAAAGTTGCTGTTCCGATTAAAGTTACTATTTCAAGATTTATCATATCATATGCAAAAAGCATTGAACTTGCTTTTTCTTTACCTACGCTTATTCCCTCAATTTGTTTTTCTTTTCTTACTGCTTTAGCTATCATTTCTTGAACAGTATTAAAAAATAGTAGTAAAAATGGACATCCTTGGTCTATACGTAATCTTACTGGAAAGACCTCTAGGATTTCCTCATTACAGATAATTCTAATTTCTGGTTTTAGATAGATACTATTTATTATATTAAGGAATTACATATTATTATGCTTTTTAAAATGTTTTTAAAGGAAATTATTGCTTTGTTATCTAAAGCCTTTTCTAATCTATTTATATAATTGTTATTTTTATTTTTTATTATTAATGTGATATATTTACAGTTTTATTTAATTATAGCTTTATTCAATCATAAATTCTTATTATAAAGTTAATCAAGTCATTGTGTATAATCTTTTTAATATTATCTAATATTTTATACTATATTTTGGGTTGATATTCATTGGAAATACTATCTATGCTTTTCTTTCTCTGATTTATCTCTACATTTAGGAATCAAGATTCTAGTTACCTTATAGCAAGAGTTTGACAGGATCCCATTTTTTAAAGTAATTTATGCACTATTATAATTCATTGCTCTTTGAAATGTGATTTTAAAAATACATTTGTAAATCTATCCAGCTCTGGGTTTCCCCCTCTTTGGGAATTCCCTTTAGCTTGTTCAATTTTCTCCCTGATATTAGACTATTTAATTCTCCATTTATTTTTTGTTAATATAGGTATTTTATAATTTTATAAATATGTTAATTGAATTAATCCCTTTTATTGGTCTAAAATTGGGCAAAATGGTTTCTAGTAATTTCCTTTATTGCCTCTGAATTTGCTGTTAATTTACTTTTTTATCTTTCATATGAGCAATTTAGCTTTTCTCTAATAGAAAAAAGAACTAATGTTTTATCTATTTTATTAGGATTTTAAACCAGTTTTTATTGTTAGTTATCAATTTTATTGTATTTGTCTTTTTGATTCTCAGAATTTGTATTTATGTACTTAATTGACTTTTACTTGTCACTTTTTTAGATTTTTTTAGTTGCATCTATAACTCATTGATCTATTATTTCTCTCTTTTGTTAATAAAATTATTTAGAGACATCCACTTTACCCACAGAAGCATTATAAAATTTTTGCTATGTTGTCTCATTGTTGTCATCTATTTTGATGAAATTATCTAAAACTTGTGGTTCATTCTTTGACACATATATTCTTTAGTATTCTACTAGTCTCCATTTAACTTTTAATTCTTTCTTCATAGGTCTTTTATTACCATTTGAATTACATTACATCAGTAAAAAATGTGTGTAATACTTCTATCTTTTATATTTTTTTTTATGCTTTGCCACATGGTCAATTTTTGTAAAAATGCAATACAAGTCTGAAAAACATACATTCTTTTCTATTCCCATTCAATAATCACCAAAGGGTTATCGTATCTGACATTTCTAAAATTCTATTCAAGTTCCTAATTCATTTCTTGATTATCTTTTTGCTAGGCTTGTCTAGATTTGAAAGGAATATGATGACATATTCAACTATTATAGTTTTCTGACTATATTTCCCTATAATTCAGTTAATATTCCTTCAAATATTTAAGAATTGCTACATAATTCAGTGTATATGTTTGTGTTTGTGTGTGTGTGTGCGCATGTGTGTGTGTGTGTATGTGTGTGTGTGTGTGTATAGATGCCTTTAAGTACCAGGTGGATTTCATACTCATCTCTTTTAACAATAGCTATTTTTACTGTTGCCTTATCTGATCATGACTGACACTTCTGCTTTTTTTTAATTTGCCTGAAAAATAGTAAACTGTTCTAGCCACTTATTTTAATTCTGAGTGAGTCTTTATGCTTCAAGTGTGTTTCTTTTAACAAAATATTCTTGGATTCTATTTCCTAACACATTGTTCTACTCTCCTTCATTTTATGGATGAGTTCATCCCAATTACAGTTATGGTTATGATTGTTGATTGTGTATTTTCCTCCATCAAATCCTCATTTATTTTCTTCTGTTCTATTTCCCATCTCTGCAAATGCAAGGATAGATATGGTTCCCTACCCTGTACTCATTGGATATAGTCATAGGTTATAATCACAGATAATGAGGTGTTAATATGGTAGCAAGAAGTTAACATTTGGTGATCATTTACAAAGAACCAACATCCTCTGCTTCTCTCTCTCACTGTGCGTATGTGTGTGCACATATAACTTTTTCTCCTCTCTATGTGTGTCTCTCTGTCTCTGTATCTCTGTCTCCAGGTCTCCTTTTTTTTCTCTCTCTTTCTCTCATCAAGTCATAAGTAAGCAACATCACTGAACAAGTCCTTTCCATCCACAGCTCTGCTTGGTTAATGCCACAATCAGGATAATATTATTACCTGAAATCTCATCATCATGCTGTTAACTCGGCTTTGGATACTCAACACCTTTCCAACTCCCTCAGCCTTCTCTTCCCTCTGATTGAAGGGCTATAGGGTGGAGTGCTAAATTCCTCTCAAAGGTTTTCTTTAAAGAGGGCTGGAAACCAAAAAGATTTTTAAAAAAGCAGAAAGCTCCTATTTGTACAAAAATATGATAGCAGATCTTTTAGGGGTGGCAAAGAATTAGAAATTGAGGGGATGCCCATCAATTGGGGAATGGTTGAACAAATTGTGGTATATGATTGTGATGGAATATTATTGTGCTATAAGAAATGATGAGCAGGCAGATTTCAGAAAAACCTGGAAAGACTTATATGAACTGATATTAAGGAAAGGGAGCAGAAACAGTAGAACATTATAATAGCAATACTGCACAATGATCAACTGTGAATGACTTAGCTATTCTTAGCAATACAATGATCCAAGACGATTCCAAAAACTTCATGAAGAAAAATGCTATCCACCTCCAAAGAAAGAATTGATGGAATCTGAATGTAGATCAAAGCTGCTATTTTCACTTTCTGCATTTTTTCCATGTTTTTCCCCTTTGGGTCTGTGCCTTCCTTCACAGCATGATTAATATAGTAATATGTTTCGCATGATTGAACATGTATAACCTAAATCAAATCGCTTACTGTCTCAGGGAAGGGAGAGGTGAGGGATGGAAAGAGAAAATGTGGAACTCAAAAAAATGTAAATGAATGTTAAAAATTATCTTTACATGTGACTGGGGAAAAATAAAATATTATTTTAAATTTTTAAAAGAATGTCCACTGCTCAATGGGGTTAAGATGCAGCAAGAAAATCACGAAATCTTTGTTCTGACAGAAAAACAAATAATTTTTGTGCCTCATTTGGTTAATTAAAATTGATGGGATGTTTTCCCTTTTAAAAAATAAAAATAAAGAGGACTGAGATCTGCACTTTTCAGCTAACTCTCCACTTTCCATCTGCTGCTGCTTTGTTTGAACTCCATGGAACATAACTGCCCTTGGCTCATGACCAATCATCACCCCATCCCTAGACCTGCTTTCCAGCATTAGCTGTCATCCTGGATTCCTCATTCTCACATCCCCTCCCATATTCAAGTCCAAGCAATTCTATCTATTGCCAAGTCCGATCAATGTTACCTTTGTAGTATCTCCCACATATACCCTTTGTCTTCTCTGACACTACGATCATTCTGATGCAGGTCCTCATCACCTCATGCCTGGACTATTGAAATATCCTTCAGATTGATCTTCCTACCTCAAGTTTCTCTGCATCTCAATCCATCCTTAAGGAATAGCAAATTCTACATAAAAGTTTTGTAGTTTCATGCGCAATCATCTTTTCAATTATACTATGTTATGGAAATACTTGTTTAAAATTAATATAAATAAAATAAATATTAAAAATAAAATAAATGAATAAATAAATGCTAGTTGACTTGATTAGAAAGGAAAGGGATTGTTGAGAGTCTCAGCACTTGTATGCTGAGAGGCGGAAGACATTCCACATTAAGAACACAGAGAGAGGCCAAGCAAAAGTGCACTGTGAGGTCTGGAAAGGAAATCTTGAGGAGCTGTTTGTGTGTTCATTCATAGCAAAATCTGAGGGTAGGAGGGGACTTCAGCAGCCATCTAGTTCAATTCAGACATGAAAAGAATTGCAGACAAGGGATTGTCCAACTTGTGCTTGAACACCTCCAAGGAGGAGGCGGCTCCCACCTCTCAGAGAAGCCCAAGTTCCATATCTGGCTAGTTCTCATTACTAGGAAGATTTGCCTGACATCAAGCCTAACTTTGCATCTTTGCAGCATCTTTCTCTCCATTATTCCCAGTCTGCCAGCTGAGGCCAAAAAGAACAAGTCTCATCTTTCCTTCAAATACTTAAAAAATAGCTATCACCTCTCCCCCTGACTTTCTCTTCTCCGGGCTCATTTAGCCCAATTCCTTCCACTGCTCCTCTTGTGACATCAACTCAAGGTCCTTCACCATCCTGGTTCCTTCTATAGACATTCTCCAGCTTTTCAATTTCCTTCTTAAAGCATGACACCTAGAACTGAACAAATGCTCCAGAAATGATCTAAAGAGAACAGAGTAGAGGGGAACTATCACCCTTTTATTTCTGCTAGTTATGGCCCCCATGAAGAGTTCTTGACAGTTATATCACACTGCTTTCTCATATCGTGCTTGCAATCTAATGGAACTCCCAGACCTTTTTCAGAAAAAAAAAATAATAATCGTCCAACCATGCCTGCCTCATCTTGTATTTGTGGAGGAATTTTTTTTAACCCAGGAATAAGACTTTACATTTATATCCACTGAACTTCATCTTCTTAGATTCAACCCATGGCTATAGTCAAATAGTCTCCAAAGAGGTGGACATTGCCACCTGGACAGACATGGAATAGCTCCAAGGAGGTTGGGATCAATGAATGAGAGGGTAAGAAAAGGGGTCACATGCCATGCTCCCCAGGGTAGCTAGTCATAAGACTTTTCTCCAACCCAACCACACCTACCACTATTCCCCAACACTCTCCCTACCATTGCTATGCCAGCTTCCAATCTTCTCCTTCTTGAGTCAGCAATCAGCCCAGCAAGAGCATCATCACTGGAGGCAGCTAGGTGGCACAATGGATAGAGCACCAGCCCTAGAGTCAGGAGGACCTGAGTTCAAATCTGGCCTCAGACACATAACACTTACTAGTTGTGTGACTCTGGGCAAGTCACTTAACCCTGATTGCCCCACAAAAAAAAAGGAAAAATAAAAAGAGCAACATCATCTAGCCCCTCTAGAAGTACCCATTGCAGCAACTGTACAGCTAGGACAGGGTATAGAGCCCTGGACCTACAGTCAGGTACGTCCAAGTTCATATCCGAACTCATACACTTACTAAATATGTGACCCTGAGGAAAAGGCTTAACTCCTGTTTGCCTCAGTTTCCTCATCCGTAAAGTAGGGATAATAATTGCGCCTACCTCCCAGGATTGTTGTGGGGGTCAAATGAGATATTTGTAGAGTTCTTTGCAAAACTTAAAGTGCTATGTAAATACTAGTTATTATTGTTATTATTATTATGATTGTGACTCTTGGGAAACCCCTGAAAACCTACCCTGCCACCCAGCTCAGATCATAACTGCAGCAGACCCCTCGAAGGGTAGATTTTTCATTTCCAGATTGTGGCTAGGAAGAGCCCATTTGGGGTGAGACAAGATGAATTGCACAGGATGAGGAAACATGAATGAGCCCCTATCTACATCACAAAGCTCTCTATCTTTCCTTTTCACTCAAACCCATTCCTCTTCCAAACTTCCCCTTTACTGCTGAAGGCACCACCCCCCTTCCAGGCAACCATCTTCAACTCCTCACTCTCCCTCAGCCCACTCGTGGAACCAGCTCCCAATGCATGTGATTTCTTCCTCCACAACCTCTCTTGCATGTGTCCCCTTTTCTCTACTTCCACAGGAACCTCTCTAGTCCAAAACTTCATCACCCATTTCCTGAAATACTACAGTAGACTCCCACATGGCCTCCCTGCCATAGGTCCCTTCCCTCTCGAATCCATTCTCCAAACAGCTGCCCAAATGACTCTCCTAAGGCAAAGGTCCGACCATTCCACAACCTACTTAATAAACTCTAGTGACTCCCTATTCATTCTAGGATCAGATAAGATTTCATCTTCATCTCGCCCTTTTAATATGTCCATTTTTATATTTTGCAACATGCATAATTATTCATATATGTACACAACATCTAAATAAATATACACATGTTGGAAGTATTTGTCAATGACTGTTTTACTGGTATTTATTAATGCATGATCAAAAAGGTTTGGAGATGACCACTCTAGACTTTCAAGACATTCTTTGTATCCTGAACAGGTGTAAGAGATGTTGGGGGTGGGGGGGAGGAATTGCAAGATTTAGCAACTGATTGAATATGTATTTGCTATACTTCCTAGCTATGTCATCTGCAAATTGGATAAGCATTCCAACAATGCTCTTTTGATCCAAATCCCTGACAAAAATGAGAAGCAGCATAGGGCCAGATACCGATCCTTGGAGGCCTCCTGCCATGTGGACATTGACACATTACCCACCTCCCTTTGAGTCTGGTCATTCAACCAGTTCAGACTCTATCTAATTGTATTGCTGTCCGGTCCACATCATGGTACAGAGGAAGGTACGTTAGCTCTGGAGACCTAGATTTAAATCCTGCCAGATAACTGGTAACTGTGCCACCTTGGCCCAGTCATTCGACCTATGTGGAGCTTCATTTACTTTATCTGTTAAGTGAAGGGGTTGAAATAGATGGCCTTTGACATCCCTTACAATTCTAGATATATATTATTATGAACTTCTTTATGAGAATAGTATAAGATTCTTTATCAAAAATTTTGCTAAATCAAGTCAATCTATATCTACCTTATTCTTCTCACCTACAAGTTTAGTAAACCTAAGTCAGAACATAGGGAACAGGAAACAGGGAAATTATATGTTGGTGTTACAAAAGAAAAGACTAAGGTCTCTGCCCTTTATATCACATTTTACTGTAGCTCATGTAAGCCCTGATGATCCTTATCCCAATTCCCACTTTCGTTGGTGAGTTGGGTCCCCAGAGCTTGACTACATCTCTCCCTGAGCAGTCTAGGGGTGTCCCCAAAGGGTTAGGGGTGATTCTCTGATGCAAGTGGCTACAGCCCCCATTCTTATGGTCTCTAAGACCATAAGACCATAGACATGGACCTGAAATGGACTTTAGAAATCATGTAGTGCAAGCTTTCCATTTTACAGATGAGGAAACTGAGGCCCAGAGAAGTGAAGTGCTGACTCAAGGTCCCAAGGAGTAATATAAATTATTGTTATTATTATTATTGTTATACCTAACATTTATATAATACTTATTATGTGCCAAATACTGTGCTAAGCACTGTATAATATTAAATCGTTTGATCCTTACAGCCACCCGAGGGGGTAGTATTATTACTATACCCATTTTACAGTTGAGGAAACTGAGGCAGAGGTTAAGTGACTTGCCTGGGATCACACAGCTCTAGTAAGTATCTGAGGGCAAATTTAAACTCAGATCTTCCTGACTCAATGCCCAGTTCTCTATCCACTCCACCAGTCAGGATTTGAACTCGGGTCTTCTGACTTCAAATCTAGCATTACTTCTATTTCCAACGACAAAAATGAGTATAGTATAGTGGAAAGAACCTTGGATTTAGAGCCATAAAATCTGGATTCAAATTCAAATTCTGCTGTTTATTAGCTGTGTAGTGTAAGGATGAGATTGAAACCATCCCACCTCGTTTTAGCTCTGATACCTTAACAAAGTTAGAAAAAAATCTCATTCAATCAAAAGATCTTAGACTAAGTATGAAAAGTCTTTGAAAGCCATCAGAGGAAGTGAAACTGTTCCAGATATGAAGTCTATAGGCTAGGAAACTCAACTTTCAGGGATAAATTATCAAGTGAGCTGAGAAGGGAAAGGTTTTTTTTCAGAAATTGGATCATTTGGCTTTTTAATATATCACTAAGGAGGAATTACCTGGGTAGGAAGGAGAGGCCTTGAGCAACCAAGCCTCCTTCCCCTCCCCTTTTTTGACCAGAAAAGGACTTTTTAGCTTTGCAGAATCCAGAGGATGTTAGACTTCCCATCCTCCCATCAGATTCCTAAATGGTATTCCCAGATCAACCGGCAGCAGCATAGGCATCTTTAGAAGCCAAGCACAGACTGGGCAGTGCTACAGAAGCCCAGCAAAGACATTGTACCATGTCATATGACCAGGATGGCAGTGGCTCCCACTCTTTCGTCAATGTTCTTGAAATGCCCCTGTATAAGCTGGCAGCAGTATCTCCATTGAGAATCAAGGACAGATGGACTCAGATTCACCAGGCTTAAGAGGGATGCTCCTTAGCTCCTCAGGAATGAGAGCAATCAGGAGCTGTGAGTTACCCCTTTACCGCACATGCTCTCCACACTCAAGCCCACTCTCTCCTAGATTCTACATGTGCTTGTGGAAGAACGTGTCACAAGCATTTGTGAGTGTGTTTTGTACCACCTAGCCTTACTATCCTACCTTAGGAAAGCTCCCATTCTGAAATCTACTTAAAGTTTTCTGACCAAATGGTTCTCAGCTGATAATCTTGGTGGGAAGCACACTAGTGGGGGCTCTAGCCACTTGCATCAGAGAATCACCCCTAACCCTTTGGGGACACCCCTAGACTGCTAAGGGAGAGATGTAGTCAAGCTCTGGGGACCCAACTCACCAACGGAAGTGGGAATTGGGATAAGGATCATCAGGGCTTACATGAGCTACAGTAAAATGTGATATAAAGGGCAGAGACCTTAGTCTTTTCTTTTGTAACACCAACACGTAGTATAGTGACTTGTACGTGGTAAATACTTAAATGTTCATTGAATTGAAATCATTTTGTTCCTGTAGGCCTCAGTTACCACATTTTAAAAATAATCATAACTGTCTTTTTAAAAGTTTCATTGATCTTTTAAAAAAGAAATCACTAACATTTCTTTACATTACAATGACCTTGACCCAATGAATCTTTTCAGTGCAAGGGAGGAAGCTCTCCTTTCCACATCAGTTGATCAATTAATCACAAGAGGCTCAAAATGTAATTACTTGTAATTACAAAGTTTTCCTACATCCTATAATAATGTGTGAATAAGTTTCTTAGTTGACCTTGTTGAGGTGAAGGGGTACTGGGAACCCCAAAATTCAAGGGCAAAAGATGCAGGTCCTACCTCAAAAGAATTCAACTCAAGCCTTCTTTCAGTCAGAACCCAGGTTTATTGTTTGGCCAATAGGAGCAGGGCAGACTCTTAAGAAATCTGAGCATTTGTGATGCCAATACACCAGGCCAGACTCTGAAGTAGTCTGAGCATTTGATGGGGGCAAGATGGACACATATATAGTGGTCAAGGAGTGAACAGAGAAGGGGTTTAGATGGGATTAAGGAATGGCAGTCTAGGCTGGGACCAGGTGCAGACAGTGAGGGCCACAATGAAAAGGCAGTTAAAGCGATTAACTGGGAAAGGCCAGGTGCCCCAGGTGACCGCCAGGGACCTCGGCCACATGGGAAAGTCCAGGGGTAGTTTGGGGAGGGGGGGTTCCCAAGGGCCTATACCCTATCAATCTGAAAGGATGATAGGGCTTTGGCCATTTTGTTGTTGTTCTTATTCATGACCCTTTTTGGGATTTTCTTGGCAAAGATACTGCAGTGGTTTGCCATTTCCTTCTCTAGCTCATTTTACAAATGAATAAACTAAAGCAAACAGGGTTGCCCAGAGTCACATGGCTAGTAAGTGTCTGAGGCCATATTTGAACTCAGGAAGATGAATCTTCCTGACTCCAGGCCCAACAAGGTGCCACCTAGCTGCCCTGCTTTGGCCATTAGATGAAGGTCATGAAGGCAAATGACATCACACAAGAAATATCTAGTGATTGGCTGGGAGAATCAGTCATCTCTCTTGGACTTATCAATAAAGGAGGCAAGTCATCAAGTAGTTGAGGACCTCAAGAATTGGAGGCAGTTCATCCAATGGCCATCCAATGGTGAAAGGCATAACAGGTTGATGCCCTATGACTCCACCAATTCTGAAAAATAGATTGCCTAGAATCTAGGCAATCTAGGAATCTAAGGCTCTGGATAAAGTTTCCCTTCCTGGGTGACCACTCCCTACTCTCTCATACTCATCTTTGGCATCACCATTCCTCCCATGCCTCCATCTCACTTTACCCCCACCCTCCCACTGTGCCCCTTGGAAATTACTTTGTATGTATTTTATATTTAGTGTTCTATGTACATTTTATTTCTCTTACAATTGAATATAAGCTCTTTGAGGACAGAAACTCCATTTTATCTTTGTATCTCTAGCACCTAACACTACCTGGCACATAGTAGGTACTCAAAACATGCTTGTTAAATTGAAATGAAGTGAGGTAAGAAATAGAGGTACTTGAGAGTCATTGTGATGCAGTGGTTGGAGACTTTGTCTGGACTCAGCAGGACCTTGATTCAAGTCTGTCTTCTGATCCATATTTCCTAAGCAAGTGACTCAACATGCTGGTGTCTTAGGCAATGGTCTAAGGCTGTAAGTTGCAGAGTAAGTGCTGAGCCACATTAGTAAACAGAATTTCCTTACTGGGAGTTCCCGAAAGTGATGAAATCATAGGTCTGGTACAAAAGTAGCTGATGGATCTGGGTATACCAGTGGAAAGCGCATCCAACTGGACATCTGTAACACCTAACTTCAAATTCTGCCTCCAACATTTGCTATCTGTGTGAACTTGGACAAATCCTTTCACTCCTTTCAATCTCAGTTTCCTCTGTAAAGTGGGGACATGAACAGCACCTACCCCTCAAATGTGTTGTGAGGATCAAACATGTTAACATGTAAAGTGTTTTATAAACCTTAAAGCACTACATGAATGCTGGCTATTAAAAAAAAACTATAGTTATCATTACACCCCCCCCCTTCATTTTCCAGATGACCCTTCATAGTCACACAGTTAGGGGTTAGGCTAGGTGACTTTTGAAGTCCTTCCTTTCCAACCTGAGAAATGGCATCCCAAGTACCCTTTGTCCCAGAGAGAGATTCTACCATCAGATGGATAATCCAAGAAACTTAATAATTTTCTAATGGCCCCAAATACATCAAAATATTTACAACAGTATTTTTTGAGGTATCAAAGAGCTGGAAACAAAGTAAAGGTCCAATGATTGGAGGAATAGCTAAATAAGTGGGAATACATCAATATAATGGAACATTACTATTCTGTAAGAAGCAATGAAGATGAGGAATATGGAAAAGCATGAGAAGACTCATATCAACTGATAGAAAAGAAAGTTAACAGAATCATGGGACAGCTAGGTGGTACAGTGGATAGAATGCTAGGCCTGAAGTCCAGAAGACTCATCTTCCTGAGTTCAAATCTAGCCTCAGACTCTTGCTATTTTTTGTGACCCTAGGCAAGTCACTTAACCCTGTTTGCCTCAGTTTCCTCATTGGTAAAATGGGCTGGAGAAGGAAATGGCAAACCACTCTCATGTCTCTACCAAGAAAACCCCAAATGGGGTCATGAAGAGTAGGATATGACTACAAGAACTGAACAAATGCATTATGTCCAGTGACAATAACATTGTAATTAGAAAAAACAGCAATAAAACTATCAAAACCAAATACTGTGAAGCTATAATGACCAAGCTTGGCCCCAAAGAAGAGACATGAGAAGGCACCTCACTCCACTTCTTCACAGAGGTGAGGACTACGGCTCAGGGAGCACTGCCCATGCTGTCACACTATATCAATATCTTGGCTAGTTTTGTTCAACTGCCTTTCTTTCCTCCTCCTTTTTAATCTTTGCACCAAAGGATGGTCCTCTGAGAAGCTGTTAGAGGGATTGGGAAATGTAGGTGATACAAAAACAAAATATGTCAATATAAATTTATTTCTTAATAAGAAAGAGCAAGAAATGTCACTTTCAATGTTATACAAAAAAAAAAAGAAATAAAGAAAGAAAATAGGGAGACAGCTCCATCTGTCCCTGTCAACATTCCACCAACCAGATGTGGGCCTCTTTGAATTTATTAGAAAGTGTTCCCAGAGCAATCTACAAGAAACCTTGGCTGATTGCCCCTGTGAGCTGAAAGTTTGCTAATGAGTCAGGCTACAGTATGCCAGGGCAACTCCCGTGAGGGCTGAGACGCTGAGCTGAGGCTTGGTAACTTAATTGGCCCCCAAGGAGCCAAGGCAGAGAGAGTAGAGAAAGTTTGCAAAGGAACAAATTAGCAACAAGCCCCTGAGGATTCTTCCCAAGCCACTGAAAACTTCTGCCATTTCCTTGGGGGTCCCTGGAGCTGCTGGGAATCATTAAGAGTCTGTTTTAAGAAAGGGAGAGAGAATAACTTGCCAACTTCCCATTCCCCAAACTTTAGCAGTTACGTTCCCTGGTAATGGCAGGCCAGGGACTCATCAGAGCTGCCTCTAGGAGGGCTTGGAGGCTTAGAACAACAACCTCTTAGGTTGATTGGGTCCCACAATCAGTGCAAAGTGCAGTACACATTATCTAGTCTGAGCTAGAGCTGCTGTAATGTCCATTTTATAGCTAAAGGAATTGAGGCCAAGGAACATCCAATGATTTACCCAGGTCACAGTTTGCCTGAGGGGTGTTTCAGATCTAGGTCTGTTGACGACAAATCTTGCCATCTAGCATGCCAAGAAGCATTGTTGACAACAACAATAGCTAGCATTTATAAAGCACTTTAAGATTTGCCCTTTATAAATTTATAAAGCACTTTAAGTTATATACACATGTATTATCTCATTTTACTCTCAAAATTCTGTAAGCACTATTATTATTATCCCCATTTTCCAGATTAAAAAAAAAACTGAGCTGACAGATGTTAAGTGATTTGCCAAAGGTCACACAGCTGAGGCTGGAATCAACCTCGGGTCTTCCTAACTCTAAGCCTATTGTTCTATCCAATAGAGCACATAGCTTCCCCTTTCCTTGTGACAACTCCATAGGGCAAGTTAAATGGGTCCATTTTAGGGATGGGGAAATTTAGAGAGGTGAGGTGACTCCTAGTTTCATACACCTGCAAAGGCAGGACGGAAACCCAGGTGTCCCAGCTTCAAATCCAGACTCTTTCCATGGCCCAGTCTTCCTTTTGAAGTGTCAAGCTTTACAATTCCTTATTCCAAATAAAATCATTTCCCACTCTTCTTACCTCCCCTGGCCCCAAACCTAACCCCACAACAGGACTCACCCTCCGGGCCTTCAGCAAAACTGTGAGGCAAGCAATCTGTCCACAGCCCACTGCCACTCACAGCTCCTGCCCCTCTTTCAGGCACTCACTAGATTCTCCCTGCCCCTATCTCCCATCCTGATGCCCCCACCAGACTGGAAAGCAAAAGACACATCTGATTTATAGTCCAACGATTTGGATTCAAGTCCCAACTTTGTGACCCACCCCTACCCCCACCTAGTTCATTTCTCTGGGCCAGTTCCTTCAGCTATAAAATGAAGGGTTGGGACCATCTGGCTATAACTACCTCCAGCCTTCAATTTGCATGGTGTAAGCTCCCCAATCCCAGAAAAAAAATATCAGATGAATTCAGAGTCACAGGATCTGGGTTTGAATCCTAATGCAGTCTCTTAATACTTGTAGTAGTGTGGTACCAGGTGAAAAAAGCACAGGACTTGGAGTCAGAGGTCCCGGACTCAAATCCTCCTCAGTTACCTACATGTGTTACCGTGGAAAAGTCACTTAATTTCTGTAGTGTCAGATTCCTCATCTGCAAAATGAGGAGGTTAGACTACATAATGTCTAAGGTCCTTTCAGTTATGCCTATGATTCTATATCTGACTACTTATGCAATCCTGGCAAGTCATTTTCACTTTCTGGGCCTCAGTTTCTTCATTAGGAAGATGAGGGGGTGGAATTGGACATCTGACCCATACAGTCCCATGCTCTCTCTAGCCTTGTTGGGGTTGGACTGAACATCTGATCTATACTATACCCTCCCTCCCCCTCTCTGGGCCTCAGTTTCCTCCTCTGTAAGGTGAGGGGGTTATTTAAATGATGTCTAAGGTCCCTCCCAGCTCTAGATATATGCTCCAAGGAGCTTAATAATTTCAGTGATACCCATAATCACTGCCAGTGTCAAAGGTGGACAGCCGGGTCTTCTTGGCTTTGAAGCTGGGACTGTACCTCACTACTTGCCATACCTGTATTACTGTCCGCCAGCTCTGACATCTTACAATTTTACTGATCCGTAAAACGAGGAGGGTTGGCCCAGCTGGTCTCTAGGGTCGCTTACAGCTCTAAACCAGATGCTCAGGCTTAGCTCCCCTGTGACTCTCAGGAAGATGCAGCCAGCCAGCCAGGCTCAGCCTCCCTCAAGACTGAGTCAGCCCTGCCTAATGCTAGTCCTCTCTCGCCACCCAGTGGCCGCCTGTAAAATAGCTCCAGCTGGCCTGAGCACTAACCCTGTCTGTGCCCAGCCCTTTTGAAACGGTTCAACAAGGTCTCAGATTAGAGGGAAAGGGCATCCCAGTCTCTCCTTTTCAACCCCAAAATCCATTCTCCCTTCCTGAGATGCACAATGAGTTTTCTTGGTTCTGCCCACAAAGGGCCAATTGAATAGCCTGCCCCTCTCTGTTGGATTTAAGTACACGTGCACACACACACACACACACACACCTGTCCCCAGTCTAAGTTCACAAAAGGAAATGTAAAGGATTTCTTAGAATGCAAAGAAAGATGGATTAGGGTATTTGAGAGTTTTCATTTTTCCCTTACTTGTATATGGAAAAGTTCAAGACGGAAAACTAGTAATTTCTCTCACAATCTGGTTCATTGGCACATGAGAGCAATAGTCTCCAAACTTCTGGATTGTATACCCAACACTTTAAAAAAAATTAATACATGTAGATTTACCAGTTTATAAATTAGATACCTGTACTAGGGACAGGGATAGAGACTGAACCCATGATTTCAAGAACTCCCAGGTGAGGAAATTCCTTCTACCGATACAGGCCAGCACCTTCTCTGTAACTTCTTGCCTGGAGGACAGAGAGGCTGTGACTTACCCAGGGCCACACAACTAGTGTTAAAGGTGGGAATCCTGGCCTTCCAGGCTTTGAGGCTGGTTCTCTACTCTACTACACTGCCTCCCATACCTGCATTACTGCACTAATTAATAATTATGTGTGTTATAAAACTTAGATATAGAAATTTGACTACATATCTGATCTATACATTCCCTTCACCTCTCAGTTTCCTCATGTTTAAAGTGAGGGAGTTGAACTAGATATCTAATCTTTTCACATTCCCTTCCCCTCTATGCCTCAGTTTCCTCATTTGTATAATTGGACTAGATAACTCATCTATGTATTCATTTCCCCTCTCCACACCTTATTTTCCTTATCTGTAAAATGAAGTTGTTTGACTATACATTTGATCCCCATTACCCCAGCCCTCTGACCTCTAAGGTCGCCTATAGTTCTGATATCCTACAGTTTGACTGAGGTGTAAAACGAGGGGGGTTGGCCTAGCTGGTCTCTGGGGTCCACTGCCTCCCATGCCTATATTACTGTACTAATTAATAATTATTTATGCTATAAAACTTACACAGGAATAGAAATTTAAAAGTTAGTCGCTAAAGATGAACTCATACTTGACCACAGACTAAAGGAAAACTGGGGTTTAGTAAGGGAGGGAGCTGCTTGGAGGTGTATTTTAGTTAGATCACTTTGGCAGCTGCTGAGCTGAGAAAGGATTGGAGAGGGGAGAGGCCTGAGGCAAGAAAATCACAGAAGAGACCTCACCGCCATAGTCCAGGGGAGGAGGAGCCGTGGCCTGCACTGCTGGGGTGGCCATGACAGTGAGAGACAGAGAAGGGGACACGTGGAAGAGATGGTGTCAGTCAGGAAGTGTGGGGTGACAAGGACAACAGAGGTTGGAAGGCTGGACTTGGGGTGGGGAGGGGAAGATAGATGTACTGAGATCTGCAACACAGATTACAACCCCTCCGTGATGGCTCATCCTGTGATATTCTTTCCCACAAAAAAGGCGGGGACCGGGCTTTCTCAGTGGCCACTGCCCTGAAGCTGCTGGGGGGGGGGGGAGGTACTTGGGTGCAGTTGGCTTAAAACCTCCCAGAGGGAACCCACACCTAGGAAGTAGGCGGTGCAAGGATTGCATCACTGGGTATGGAGTCCAGTTCAAATGTGACCTCAGAAACTCACTACCTGTGTGACCCTGGGCAAGTCACTTGCCTCAGTTTCCTCATCTATAAAGTAGGGATAACAATAGGGCCTACCAACTGAGGTGATTGTGAGGATCAATGAGATATTTGTAAAGTGCTAAGGCACAGTAGGGACTTGTCTGGAACACAGTAGGTGCTTAATGAATGCTTGTTCTCTTTCCCCTTCCTCAGTCAAGGGCAACTACATGAAAGGCCAGCAGAGGGAGGAAGCTAAGCCAGGGATTGTTGAAGGAAGCATGGTACTTGTGCTGGGGACAAGCCCAGAACTTGGGCAGGGGAGGGTGGCATGCTACCCATCTTCCCACTACCAATTGGTTGATCACACACTCCTTGGGGTCCAACCATGGCTTCACTTTGGGGACCACGAGGATACTGGGTAGGACTGGGAGCTAAGAAAACCTAGGTTCAAGTACCATCTCTGATATCGTGTGACCCTGGACAAACCCCTTAACGTCTCAGTGCCCATGGGCAGCTCACCACAACCATAAGTTACAGATAATTAGCTGTTCTGTGTTGGAGGAAGGGGTCCCCACGCAGGGTTTGGCTTACTACAAACTCTTAAAAAATGTCTGTTATGGAATGAAAGTTCCATGGAGTCTGCTAAGGTAAACAAGACAGTTTGACCAAGAAAATGAACCATAAGAAACAAGTCATAAAATGAAATCTTTCTTCACTTCTCAATTTCAGACCCATCTTTTGTCAATCCAAGTGGTACCCCCTTCTGTGAAGCTTTCCCTAACTGCCTCATCCCCAAAGCAGCAGCAAGTCCACAAAGAGAGTATAAATCATAGATCTCTGCTCAATGGACCGTATAGCATTTAGGAGGCATGGGGGATAAAGTGCAGGACCTACTTTCAGGAAGACCAGACTTCAGATTCTCCCTAAGACACTTACTAGCAGCGTGACAATGGGCAAGTCACTTAACCTCTCTTGGCCTCAGTTTCCTCATCTGTAAAATGAGGATAATAATAATCACCACCACCACACTGGATTGTTGTGAGGGTCAAATGAAATGACATGTGAAGCACTTTGCAAACCTTAAAGTGCTATATAAATGCTATTACTTGTTATTATTACAGATGTCTGTAAGAGACTTTCAAAGTCATCCACTATAACCTATAACCTCCCCTCATTTTACAGATAGGAACACTGAGTCCCAGAGACTCAGTCTTACAGACGGTAAGCAGGAGTCCTAGGAATTGAAGCCGGATGCTTTGACACCATATTAATTGTCATTCCATTGAGTCCAACTGAAGAGAATTAGAGCTCATAGGATAATTTATCTACATTTGGATAAGACGATCTAGTCAGATAAGACAAGTGAAGACCAGAGAGGTTAAGTCACTTGCTCAAAGTCACACATTAAATAATATGAAATAATTATGAAGTAATATTTGACCATGGACTAAAGAAATACTGTTTGGTAAGGGAGTGAGATACGTTTTAGTTAGATCACTTCAGCGGCTGCTGAGTAAAGAATGGATTAGAGTGCGAAAGAGGCCTAAGGCAAGGAAACCAAACATGGGGTGTCCATGACAATGAGGGACAGAAAAGGGGACAGATGGAAGAGATGGTTGATCAGCAATAAAGTCAATTTAAAATGATGGATATCTAGAATTTGCAGTTCCATTTACAGTCATATAAAGAAAATATTATGGATAGCTAGGTGGTGCAGCGGATAGAGCACTGGCCCTGAAGTCAGGAGGACCTCAGTTCAAATCCGGAATCAGATCTTACTAGCTGTGTGACCCTGAGCAAGTCACTTAACCCCAATTGCCTTTAAAAAAAAGAAAAGAAATTATTTTAAAAATATTAAAGGCAAAGAAAGCTTTTTGGGGAATGTTTTCAAATTCTAGCCTGGGAGTTAGGAGTGCTCTGCCACAAAACTGCACTCTATTATCTCTGGGGGCAAATCACTCACTTCCCTTCCCTGGGCCCTAGTTTTATCACATGTAAACAAAGGAAAATAGATTAAATGAACTTTAAGGTACCCTATTTTCCCACTTGAAAGTATTCAGGGAATTTTTCATTTTTATCTCTTGATATGATAATTTATCATTACCACAAATGCTTGAAAGTTTGAGTTCTTATGGCTGTTATGGCTTTTCTGAATAAACTGTAGTTTCCAACCTGTTCAAAGTACCATAATAATTTTTAAAGGAAATTATACTGGAAATGTATGCAGTAGGATTAGAGCTATTTGTTTTCTTTAATCATGTCCCCATTTGGGGTTTTCTTGGCAGAAATACCAGAGTGGTTTGCCATTTCCTTCCCCAGCTCATTTTACAGATGAGGAAACTGAGGCAAACAGGGTGAAGTGACTTGCCCAGGGTCTCTCACTAGTGTTTGAGTCTGGAGCTCTTTAGAGCCATTCAAAGGTGAGCTCATTGAGGGCAGGGACTTAGTTCTTTCTACCTTTCTTTGTATCCTCAATGCTTAGCACAATGCCTGGCACCTATTAAGTGCTTACTAAATAATTAAGTGCTTATTTACTGACAAAAAGCTCTGACACTCTGTGTTTGGTGTTTTAAAGGCCCTCTGAGCTCCTGGAGACCAGGGCCTGTTGAGTTTTTCTCTTTGGGGTTTTGGGTTGGGGGTAGGGAAGCTTTTGCCTTTCTTTGTACCCCTAACACTTAGCACAGTTGTAGCACATAGTGGGCAAATGCATAGTAAACTTAATATTTGACCTGAAGATCTGCTTCTAGGTCTGATGGTCCACATTCTCTGTTCTAATGAATAAATAGGAAAAAATTAAATATTTCTATTTATTAAGGTCTCTTTTGGGTTTGACATTCCATGTTCTAGGATGAATTAAAATTGGTGGGGAGGAACGTTTTGAGTCAATGCACTGGAACCAAAAAGCTGACATTCTTCATGTAAGGAGAAATAAGGTGCTTTAGGGGGCTGACCAGGAGTAAGCATTGCAACACCTTAAAAAATAGCCTAATCCAAATGGCAAAACAGGTCCAAAAAGCCAATGAGAAGAAGAATGTCCTAAAAAGTAAAAATTGGCCAAATGGAAAGGGAAGCCCAAAAGCTTACTGAAGAAAATACTTCCTTAAAAATTAGAATGGAGAAATTGGAAACTAGGGACAATTTGAGAAATCAAAGCACTATAACACTAATCCAAAGGAATGAAAAAATTGAAGAGAATGTGAAATATCTCATTGGAAAAACAACTGACCTGGAAAATAGATCCAGGAGAGAGAACTTAAAAATTATTGGACTGTCTGAAAGCCATGATCAAAAAAAGAGCCTAGACATCATCTTTCAAGAAATTATCAAGGAAAACTGCCCTGATATTTTAGAACCAGAGGGCAAAATAGAAATTGAAAGAATCCACCGATCACCTCCTGAAAGAGATCCCCAAAGGAAAACTTCTAGCAATGTTGTAGCCAAATTCCAGAATTTCCAGGTCAAGGAGAAGATAGTGCAAGCAGCCCAAAGGAAATAATTCAAGTACTGTGGAAACACAATCAGGATAACACAAGATTTAGCAGCTTCTACATTAAGGGTCCAGAGGGCATAGTGTATGATATTCCAGAGGGCAAAGGAGTTAGGACTACAACCTAGAATCACCTACCCAGCAAAACTGAATATAATCCTTCAGGGTAAAAAATGGTCATTCAATGAAATAGGGGACTTTCAAGCATTCCTGTGGAAAAGACCAGAGCTGAATAGAAAATTTGACCTTCAAATACAAGACTCAAGTGAAACATGGAAGAGGTAAACAGGAAAGGTAAATCATAAGAGACTTATTAAGGTTGAACTGTTTACATTCCTGCAAGGAAAGATGATATTTGTAAAGCATGAGTCCTTTGTCAGTATTAGAGTAGTGGGAGGGAAAAAAATTATATGTATGTGTAGATAGATAGATAGAGGGCACAGGGTGAGTTGAAGATAAAGGAGTGATATCTGGAAAATAAAATTAAGAGGTGAGAGAGGATTATACTGGGAGAAGGAGAAAGGGAGAAGTAGAATGAGGTAAAATATCTCACATGAAACAGACAAGAAAAGGCTTTTACAGTGGGGAAATGGGACAAGGTGAGAGGAAATGAGTGAATCTCATTCTCATAGGATTTGGCTAAAGGAGGGAATAACATACACAATGGGGAATGGAAATCTATCTTACCCTATGGAAAAATAAGGGAGGAAGGGGACAAGAGAGCAGGGGGTTGATAGAGGGGAGGGCAGATTGAGGGAGGGGATAATCAAAAGCAAACACTTCTGAGGAGGGACAGGGTCAAAAGAGAGACTAGAATAAATGGGGGGTAGGATAGGATGAAGGGAAATAGACTTAGTTTTTCACAACAGGACTACTATGGAAGTGTTTTGCATGACTACACATCTATAAACTGTATCAAGATACTTGCCTTTTCAATGAGGGTGGGTGGGGAGGGAGGAAGGGAGAAAATTTGTAACCCAAAGCTTTAAAAACATGTTAAAAATAAAAATCCACACTTAAAAATAAAAATTAAAAAAAAAAAAGAAAACCACCAATGGGGTCATGAAGAGTCAAACATGATTGAAAAATGACTGAACAGTGTCCTCATCAACACCTTCTTTTCCAGCGGTTCTAAAGTGGATTGGAGGCTAAAGTCTGAGAAACACTCAGCCATGACAATCAACTGGATTTTATGGGCAGCAAAGTAACATCAGGAAACAAGGCCCAATGGACAAGCAAAGAACACACAATCAAGTGTTTGGATAGATGCTCACTCCTGTCCATCCCTGAACACAAGTTGCCCATTAGCTACACTTAAGAGCCCCTTGCACAGGGGGAGCATGGGCTTTTGGAAAGTATGACCCCAAAGAAAAGAGGGGCAAACACAAAGGTTCCAGACCCTGCCTGCAACCCCTTTGGATCACAGACCTTGGACATCTTTTCATACCTTAGGGCCAAATGATCCAACTCCTTCTCTATACAGATGGAGGAACTCAAGCGCAAAAAAGGGAACTGACCTATCCAAAATCATACGTGCAGTAAGAAGCAGAATCTAGATTTGAAGTCAGATCCTACAGACCTTCAGAGGTCATTGAATTGTAGTTCTAGAGCTGAAAGGGATACCTAAGAGGCCTTCTAAGACAATCCTCATTTCGCAGTTGGGGGAACTGAGATTCAAGAGGCTAAACATCCCCAGCTGACTCAACCAATTGGCCTATGTATGGCCCTTCATCATCCTGGTTCGCCCTCAGAGGATTCACAATATCACATGTATAGAGCTGGGAAGAGAAAGTTGAAGGAAAATGGAGAGGGGAGGGAGAGAGATTATATATACATATATAGGTAAATATATACATATGCATGTATATATCTATACAGATAGATACAGACAGGTGGATAGATGGATGGATGGACAGAGAGCTGTAGAAATGGAAACCTTTCCACTAGCACCTTCTTTTCTCTGACTGTAAGGAAAGGTGTCATAGCCTGCTGCCCATCTCCCAAGTCTATACCAGGTGAAAGGGAGGGATCCTTAAACTGTCGCGTGCGTGTGTGTGTGTGTGTGTGTGTGTGTGTGTGTGTGTGTGTGTGTGTG
>NW_020954600.1:42437-90834 GCF_900497805.2 Vombatus ursinus
GTGTGTGTGTGTGTGTGTGTGTGTGTGTGTGTGTGTGTGTGTGTGTGTGAAGGCCTGTCCCAACCATGGGAGTTTTTCACTTAACCATTTTTTTCTGCATTACACTGGAGGTTTCCAGGAAGAGAGGGGATATTTGTAGGAATGACTAGTATAAAAAGTCAAAGAAATCAATAAAACTTCGTTGAAAAATAAAGAAGGCAGCTTTTCTGCCCATGTTTTGCAAAGGACAAACAAAATAATAGCACCGAAGGTATGAATATGAATTCATCAGGCTCTGTCTCATTGTTCTGGAAGAGAACAGGAGGCCCCTCATGCCCTGCCACCCCCCCCGCTTCTGTCTGAGGCTCCAGCCGCTTTCCTCATGCCCTTTGTCCTCACAAATGGGGTCCCCTTCTCTTTTTACTGTACGCATTACTATAAATAGGCATCCTATATTCCCCCAGCCACTAGAAGATGTAGATCAGAATCTCCCTGCCCCATGGGTGACCTCTCAGGAATCACGCTGGGCCTCTCCACCAGCTGTCTTCCTCCCTCCGAGGGTCAGAAACAACGTCAGAGCCCGCTGCCCCCATCTCCCAAGTCCATACCAGGAGGAAGGGAGGGGTCCTTTAAACAATGTGCTTATTTAAGGGGGGGGAAATCTTCTGAAAGGACTGAAGGGGCAAGTCCTTTCCTCTGTTTTTCCTACCAGAGAGAACGCCCAGATCCAGAGATAGCAACTGGTACAGCACAGCCAGGGTACAAGAAGCAAGCTGATCATCTGGGTCCCTATCCCAGCAATGTTCCAAATCATAAAGCAAGAGACCTCTGGTCATAGGATCACGGATCGAAAGCTACAAGGGACCTTAGCAGTCAGCTGGTGCAACACTGTCCTAGTAATAATGATAACAGCATATCTACAGCACATTAATGTTTGCAAAGCACTTTCAATAGATATTATCCTGTTTGAGTACCACATACCTGTGAGGGAGGTGCTGTTCCAACACCTCAAATGAGGTAAATTAATCTGGAAGAGATTAAATGACTTGCCTAAAATCACATAGGCAGCAAGTGGATTTGAACTGGGGTCCTGTGACATCAAAGCCAGTGTTTTTCCCATAAGGTCATGCTGACTACCCTGGCGGATGGAATCTCTACCTGAAGTACTTAACATCTAATTCTATACTTGTTGTTGCTCAGTCATTTCAATCATGTCTGACTCTTCAGACCCCATCTGGGCTTTCTTGGCAAAGATAATGGAGTGATTTCCTATTTCCTCTCCATCTCATTTTACAGATGAGGAAACTGAGGCAAAGAGGAGTAAGTAACTTGCCTAGGGTCACACAGCTGGTGAGTATCTGAGACCAGATTTGAACTCACAAAGATGAATCTTTCTGACTCGACACATCTTACCTTTATCCAAATCTGTGGGACTTTTCTTGATTCTCACTGGTCCCATCAGAAAGGAGAGAAGGTCTTTCATATTTATGACTTCCTGAATTCTTCAAAAAGCAATAATAATGATAACTGGGTATTCATATGCCACCCTAGAGTTTGCCAAGTGCTTTATGTAATGTAACACTATTTCATCTGAGCTTCACCACAACCACCCTGTGTGGCAAGGTATTATTCCCAATTTGTAATTGAAAAAATTGACCCTCCCTGTGTCTAGCCCATGGTCATACCACTATTTCAGTGTTGGAGGCAGGACTCAAATCAAGGTCTTCCTGACTCCAAGTCCATTGCTTGAACCACTTGCCAGGCTGCCTACCTGTGCCCACATTCCTCCCCAACTCTGGGCACAAAGAGGCTCCCTGACTTGGAGGCCCCAACAACAAAGTACCTGCCCAGCAGAGAGCCTGAAGACAGGGTCAATAAAATATGAACCAACCAGCCTCATCCATCCCAAACTTTGTTCCATCTCATCATAGACCCAAGTCTGAGGTTTTGACCCGATACTAAATGTATTAACAGCTGCTAGGGAAAGCAAAGGCTTTGGAAAGAGTAAATTCCTACCATACAAAGATTGGCTGAAGGATCTGGCATGTCTGGCCAGCAGAGAAGGCTTGGGGAGGTGGGGCTGGAATAGTTGCCACGTGGAAAGGGGATTTAACCTGTTTCATTAGCAGCCAGAGAACAGAATTGGGAGCAATGCGTAGGAGTAATAAGGAGGCAGATTTGGACTGGACATCAGGAGAAAATGAGTGACCGAGCTATCTGAGAGCAAGATGGTGGCCTCTCTTTGGAGATCACCATGCAGTGGCTGGATGATCTCGTTGGGCACACTGTCATGAGGACTCTTTGACTGGTCCAGGCTGGACCAGATTAGACGGCTGCTGATGTCTCTCCCCACTCTGCCATCCCGGAATTCCTCCTGTAATCCTGTGGGGATAGGATTAGATCCTATCTTCTAGAACACCAGCTTCCCTTTTAGCCCTTTCTGTAACTCAAAGAAAACTTGTTGGTGCTTTGTTCTTGAAGAGGACGACCATGTAATGCAGTCTTTGAGACACACACAGAGCTGAAATAGCCCCCCTATTATTCTCCCCTTTATAGCCTCAGCTCTGGACCTCTGCAGCATCTACTTAATTCTTCAGGATGCACCTGGGGTGAAGGGCACAACAGTGCCAGGAGACAAGTAGGTGCCCCCCATCAATGGTCACTGGAGTCCTAAGAAAAACCCTGAGTCAGCAGCTTGAGCTAGGGTCACTGGGGGAAATGGCCACCCAACTACTGGAACTTTGTGTTATTTCTCCATGAAAGCCTGAAGACATTATGCCTACTGGAGAGCTTGAACCCCAAATGTTCTTAATAACTGTGGTATTTTATGTAGTGTTTCAAGGTTTATAATGTGCTTACAAGTATCTCATTTTACCCTCACAACAACCCTGGGAGATAATTGCTATTATTATACCCACTTTGCAGATGAGGCAGATAGAGGTTAAATGACTCACCCAGCATCATACAACAAGTAGATGTCTGAGGCTAAATTTGAACTCAAGTCTTGCTGACTTCAGGTTCAGCGTTCAGTCTACTGATCCACCTAAGCTGCCCTCTGTCAGCTCTGAGAGCAAAAAATAGACAAAACACCACCAAATACCAGATCCTTCCATCTTGACACTCTGAGGAGTTTCTGAACCAGATACCATTAAAAATAAGTCCACATTAAATTCTTGAATTTTCAACAAACACACACTTGACACCTCCCTCCCCCAAATTGATATTTGAAGCAGAGCAAAGTCATGACAGCAGCAGTATATTGAAAAGAATTTTTTAAAATAATAATTACATCTTTGATACAAATTCAAATTTTTTACACCTCAGTTCTGACTCACGAGAGTTTGATATATATATACAGTAGATATCGATGCATGTCATTGCCAGTAGAGACAAGAGCCAGTGGACTTTGGGGAGGGAGGGGGGCCTGATTGGACACTGATCATTACACAGAAGTTTTCACAGAATCACACACATTTTTTTCTTAAAAAAAAAAAAAGACACATAAAATACCAACCTGAGTAATTCTCTACTAAAAAACATAGAGCATCATGAATCACTACGTCACATATTGCACCTTTAAATAATCCTTCTTACCAAACACAAAACAACAAAAAAGCCCAGACTGGGCAAGCGGAGCTGTGTCACTGTGGGGGCAGAGAGCTCATCTCTACCCCTGCCCAGCCAGTGAGGGGCTGGGAGACAAGAATGACCAAGTCTTTGGGAAGAAACTAGGGAAGGAAAGGGGAGTCAAATATACTGAAGGGAAGTAAGAAAGGAGAGGAAGGGAAAAAAGAGATGAGGAAGGGGAAAATGGAAGAAAGAGAGAGACAGCAAAGAAAGAGGAAATAAAAAAAGGAGAGGGAATGAAAGAAGATGAGAGAGGAAAGAGAGGAAAGGTTGCTCTAAAAAAGACCATAGGAATGGCACTGAAAAGGCTAAGCCTTTTCTACTAATCTATTTTTAAATATAATGTATATTCCAATTATGAGATTCAATATAAAAATATAGATATCTACTGCTTTTTGCCTACGGAAGCATAATTAGGAAAGGCACATGTTTAAATATAAAATCCACATGGAGGAGATACCACATCTCCCTCCTGACACTATAAACAACCAAAATTATGCATTTATCCATCAGTGAGATTCCAAGATACAGTAGGTAAAAATAGACTTCTGATCCTCAAAATATAGTCAACTCAACACAATCTTGGCTTCAGAATGTGAATCATATAAAAGAGTTTGCTCGTTTAAAAAAAGAGAAGGGGAAGGAGAGAGTGGGAGAGCAAGAGAGGGGAGGAAAGGGAGGGAGGGAGGGAGAGAAGGGGGGGAAGAGAGAGAAGGGAGAGAAAACGAACGAGAACGTGTGTCCTTCAGAAAGAAGAGGGGGGGAAAGATTCGCAGCTCACTTTTCCTCATTGATCTGCAACCCCCAGGAAAAAAGTCAACTCATCCTATTCTTAATCCGGAATGTAGTTGGTTTACTCAACCACAGGCCCTCAAGTCCAACTTCTTGTTTGCATTTTCTTATATGTGTATCTTCAAGCCTTCAATTGGTTATAACCAAACAGAATACAGACACACGCACACACACGCACACATGCACACACACAAGCACACGCACACACAAATTAAGACACTGTACATATAAAAACATATCCACAACAGTGCATTCATTTCCCTTTACTGTGGGGGCGCTGGGCCCAGGAAGCCCTGGGCAGGAAGGTTTTCCTTTGGAATTAAGCAATGTAACCATTTGTCTTCCCAAAAGCAGTCATTGGCTCGAGGTTCTCATAGATGGTCATGGCCGTTGTGTTTTGGTAGATGAGATCAGCTTTGGAGTCTTTCTGGGATTTGATAATATCCCAAACACACTGATTGAGGAAGACATACTGATCCTGACGAAGAAAATGCAAGAGAAAAACAATGATCAGGAGTTTCACTGAGGTCAGAAGGAAAGTTGATTTGAAACTGGGCGTGGGACATGAGCAGAAAACATACTTGGGCCTGAAACTGTCTCTGGGTCTTTGTTTGGATGGGTCCCAGAAGCTGGAAGGAAAGCCTCCTATCTCTTCCCTTCACCTACCAAATTCTTACCCATCCTGCAAAGCTGAACTCCAATGTTGCCCTCTCCTCCAGGATGCCTTCCCTGATTCTCAGTGGGGAATGAATGATGATCCCCCTTGGAGCTCTCTGACTACAGAATTCTGTACTTCTCTGCTGGACTTATCATGCAATGCTATTAGTTAGACACACCTGTATTGGTTACTTAACCCCCACTAGACAATAAGCTCCCTGAGGCATCACACATATAGAATCAGAAGGATTCTCAGAGACCATCTAGCCTGTCCTCTCATTTTATGGATGAGGAAATGGAGGCCTAGTGATTTGCCCAAGGTCAAAAGTGTCAGGAGTGGTATTTGAACACACATCCTCTGACTGCAAAACCAGTGTTCTTTTCACTGACGGAAAGACACATTTGTGAGGAACAAGAAGACAGCCTGGTTGGATGGCAGGATCCAGTGGGATATGGAGTAACGGATGATGAGATGGGGGAGGTAGGTTAGGGCTAGGTTGTGATCAGAAACTTTGAGTTGGAAGGGACCTTAGAAGATATCTGAAGGCTATCTTAGCTATCGATTTGGGACCAAATATTCATACTCTCTCCCTGTGGCACTCACCTACCTTTCTAGATGCCTCCAACATTACTCCCCATCCTGTACTGTGTGGTCCAGACAAACTGTCCTCCCTGATGGTCCTCACACATGAGACTCCATCCCCCATCCCTGGGCTTCTGCCCTGGCCGTTCTCCCATGCCTAGAATGCACTCCTTGCCTCTAGGAATTCACTTCCTTCAAGACGTGGGGCAAGCGCCATCTTCTCCGTGAGGCCTTAGCCACTCCCCTCAGCTCCTCAGTGCCCCAAATAACCTTCCACTTGTTTGTTACACATTCATTCTATACATATGTACCTGCCGTGTGCCCTCAACAGAATGCAGGCCCCTTAAGGGAGAGGCTAAGAGTTTGTATCTTTGTACCTCCAGGACCTCTACACAAAGGAAGGGCTTAGGAAATGCTTCCTGGGCTATTACTCTGTTTGTGAAGCAAACCAGCCCAGAGGATGAGATGCTTTGTTCAAAAGTATTTTATTTCATACCAAAAAAAAAAAGAGTGCCTCCATCTTTCTCCTTGCCAACAATAGGCTAGATCTGCAGTTTTCTTCTAGGCAAGAGAAGGCTCCCCAAGGAAACACAATGTGCCTCCAAAAGTCTTAGTAACAGCTAGTGTTCCTAAATTGCACCAAGGTCTTTGAAGCATTTTGATACAATAGGGACAGAGTTATCTAATGCAACTAGTATCATTATCCCCATTTTATGGATAAAGACACTGAGGTTCAGACTAGGAAAACAATTTGGTCAAAGTCACACAGGCAGGGAGAGGTAGCTAAGTAACATAGTGGATAGTGGGGGGTTGGACTTCATGACCTCTAAGGTCCCTTCCAACTGAAATCTACCATCACAACCTATCCCCAACCTACCTTCCCAACTCATCATCCATTACTCCATTTCCTCCTGGGTCCTCCAGATGAGCCAAACCGTCTTTCCTGTTCCTCACAAACAACACCCCAACATGACAAGGCAAAGCAGGGGCACCAACCCTGGTATGCAGGTCCTTTCAGCTCTACCACAGTGGGCTCAAGAGATCCAGATAAAGTGCTTAGAAGGCAGCCAGGAAGGGCAGTAGACAAATTGCCTGACTTAAGAGTCAGGAAACCTGAGTTAGAATCCTGCCTCAAATACCTACTAGCTGTCTGACCCTAGGCAAGTCACTAAGCCCTTCTAAGTCTCGGTTTCCTCACATGTAAAACAGGGATAATAATAACACCTACTTCAGATGGTTGTTGTTGAAGATTGAAAAAGACAACACGGAAAGCATTTTGCAAACTTTAAACTATGACGTGGTTATTGTTGTGATTAGAAAACCTTGAGAAGGGAAGACCCTTTCAGATGGGTGGGATAAGCAAAGGCTTTGGGAAGGAAGTGGCACCTGAGAGAAGCCTTTGAGCTCAGCAAGACCAGATCCAGTGCCCTACTGTAGCTGCTGAGTGTTTATCCTTGGGGCTGGCACTCTGCCAACATGGGGCCAACACTTTTGGGCACACTATGGAAATGGCATTGGACTATTAACACGTTCTTTCATCAAATAAACCTGTGATCTCCATCAGGGGTTTTTAACCCTTTATGAGTGTCGAGGGCGCCTCTGGTAGTCTGGTGGAGCCCAAGGACCCCTTCTCAGAATCATGTTGGTGAATGCATAAAGTTAACTCCATAGGCTTATAAAGGAAAAAAATGATGTTGAAATAACTATCAAAATACTAGAAGCAAACCAACAAATTCACCAACCCAAGGTGAAGAAGTCCCGTCCTGGAGGACAGAGCCTTCATCTTTTCTATTTTGACCTTGTGGTGCTATAGACCTAAGATTTTGTAGATCACAAGCTCTGAGGGTGAGGACTGAGCACAGTGTCTGAAGCACAGTGCCTGACCCAGAGGAGGTGCTTAATAAATGCTCACTGACTGTAAGTGTTCAATGAACAGAAATGAATGTAGTCCAACCTCTCCATGAAGCAGAACCTTAACCTCTGGGTTTGCTGCCAGTGCCCAGCTATTTTACTGTCCTGCATTTCAATCAAATGAATCAATTGACATTTATTAAGCATTTGTTCTATGACAGGCACTAGGTGAGACCACCAGGTAAAGGAATTTTTTTTTTTTTTTTGAGCTCCGGCAAGTCAGGACAACAGTCTCTTAGCTACCACCCATGTTTTCCAAAGGGATATCAGGATGCAATGTTTGAATAAGAGGGCAGAGTGTGTCTCCCTGCTCCTCCTCCCCCCCCCCTTGGCTCGTGGGAACAGCATTTGGCCATACCTCTGTTTGCACCATCAAGGGTCGATGCAGGCGGAGGTCATATACAATCCCATACACGTCTACGGCGTTCTCATTCTCCATCTGATGGATGAGTCTGTCTATGGCAATGAATGTACCTGTCCTGCCAACTCCAGCGCTGGAAGGAAGGACACATACACTCACGTCACATCACTAAATAACACGGGGACCTAAAATTCAACTTTCCTAGAGGACTCTGCCCCTTGTTCTCATCATATTCCTGGCACGATGCAAAGTAGAGCTAGGCCTGGAGGCAGACACAATGAAAGTTTGCTGAATTGAATTTAATCTAGCCTAATCTTTTGCTGAAGCACGAATCTTCCTGCGTGTATACACATACACATACACACACACACACACCCCTGAGTTTGCTGCTCTAGTCCAGCCCATTTATTTCCGTGTTCTCAATTTCTATGAATAGCTTATTTAAAAAAAAAAAAGATGTTTAGTCTCTAATGTGAAATCTCCCAGGACTTTGCAATAAATTAAGACTGCATCTCTGTTAGCCATCATCCCATATCTATGATAATAGAAGCCTGGTCTATATATAAAGCACTTCACGGTTTGCAAAGGCTTTCACACAGGTTCTCTGATGTGGACTTTATAAGTAACTCTGAGGCAAGTAGGCCAGGTTTGAGCAGTGACTGTCCCCTCTCTTCTACGCCCTCCTCCACCTGTCCTCTTTTGTTCTTCAGGTTGACCACATCCAGGAACCACAGAACCACAGAATTTGAGAGTGCAAAGGGACCTCAGCAGCCATATTCTGCAATATGCCTATGAAAGGATTCCTCAAGGTAACATCCCTGATCAGTGATCCTCCAGCCTCAGCTTAAAGACCTCCAAGGAGGGGGGAGGGGCACAGACAGCCCATCCAAATTTTGGACAGCTCTAATTGGCAGGAGACACCCCCTTGTTCCTTCACCACTCTCCCCCACAGCCAGCTCTCTAGACACATTCCCCCAGACCCTCCTTTCTATGTCTGCTACAGGCCCAGGAGCAACCAACAAGTGTACCTGCCTGAACCTCTGAAGGTCACAGCAGCCCCCAATGACAGTGTGCCACCCAATGCTGTCCCTACCTTGGAATATGCCCGACAGGCCTTTGGCAACTGGAGGGCCTTCTTCTGAGATTCAGGACTAGGGAGTTAATCATCCCTCAGTACTCTGAGCACTCTGAAGGATGATGTTCAGTCCCGAACACCACATTTTAAGAAGGACACTTATAAACTGAAATGGGTCCAAAGGAAGGCAAAGGGGGTGATGAAGGGCCTGAATTCATGCCATATGAGTATTGCTTGAAGTAATTTGGCATGTTGAGTCTGGAGAAGAGAAGATTTGGGAAAAGGGCAAAGTGGAACCCTCACCAACTGTCTTCTAATATTTGAAGGGCTGTCAGATAGAAAAGAGGCCTCAAAAAAGCAGAATTACCAGCAAGGGGGAGAAGTTACATCAAGTCTTAAAGGTTCCATTTGCACAGGGGAACTTCCCAGTAATTATAGCTATACAAAACTGAAAATGCCTGGTTCAGAAATTAATCAGATCCTCCAGCCAAAACTGGATAACCACTTGGTATGTTGTGGAATCAAGAATGGACAGAAGCTGTATGGAAAGAGAGTGCTGGCTTATTAGGGTCAAAGGGTATAGGTTCAAACCCTGCCTCTGCCACTTACTCTTTGCTCTGTGTGACCACAGGTAAATCACTTAAAATCTCTCCACCTGAGTTTCTTCATGAGTAAAATGAGCCCAGACAGCCTGCTGGGTCCCTTCTGATTCAGAGATCCAATGTACAAAATGCCTCTTGGAATGAGCATGGGGTTGGCCACCATACCTGCAGTGAACCAGCACGGGGGACTCTGGAGGGCTCTGCTTCATGTAATCATTGACCAGGTAGCGGAAGTTGATGAGCAGATCTGTGGTGTCCGGCACGCCGTGGTCAGGCCAGGAAGTAAAATGGAACTGACGCAGAGGGTGGCTCTCACTGGTCTTGTTCTGCCAAGCAAGGGAAGCAATGGAGAAGGATGCCAGCCCAACCTGAGGAGCTCTTGGGGGAGAGCAGGAAGCTCTAGGCCTTCATTGGAACTGCAATTCCAAATTTCTACTACAATGCTGCTAATTCATACTATTAGTGCTAATTATTAACTAGTTAATACAAACTAAATAATAATGGTATTAGTGTTTTATGGGAAGGTAGTGAGTAGGGAGGGCTTTGGGATGGGGGTCAGTGTTTTTATCAGTGCAGGGAGCACCCAATGAAGGAACTTCCACTACCAAAACAGAGCAGAAATTATTCTATAATTCAAAGCCTTCAAGAGTAGGCTGGGGCAATCACTGAGGTGATAAAATAGCAATTAATACTAAGATTTTTTTTCCCAAAAAAATGATTTTCTGGTTAGTTTTTTTTTCCCAGGAGATACTTTTGGTTGGGGAGGACAAAGGAGTCTACTCCACACTCTGAGTAAACATCCCATCTTTAGTCTATCACCCAACAAAGCAATACCAAAAGCACAGGGAGTCTTTGTTCCAGGGTACCTTTTGCTTTTCCAGCACTGTCTGGATGGCCCCTTGTCAGAGATGAGATAGAGGGAACCCCTGCTTGTGAGAGACAGGACTAGAGGCCCTCTCAGGCCCCCCAAAAGTTCTGCAATCCTCTTCCCCCAGCTCTTACTCACATTTTTCACTGTGAAATCCCTTATTGTCCATTCTGGAAGGATGATTTCTGATATTATGCCAACAGTGATATCCCCATAGTTCTGGGTTTGTTTGGAAGGCCAGTATTCCTCACATTTGGTCTAAAACAAAATACAGCATCAATCCAATCAGCATTTATTAAGCACTTATGTGCAAAAAGACATAGCACCAGGGATAAAAAGACAAAACAAAGGTGTGAGATCCAGGACCAGAGAGGTGATCGTCCCTCAATGCACAAGAGGCACACTTTGGAGGAAACACCCAAACCCCACCAAAAAACCAAAAGCTTCAGCCAATGACCAAAATCAGAAGATGGTTTCTGGCAGGATCCCATCAGATAGAATGACAAATGAGCAAAGAAACAAAGATGGAACTGTCACTCAAGGCTCTCAACACCGCACTCATTGGGAAGTCAGCATTGATTTTAAATAAAGTAAAAATAGCTGCAAAAGTCCAACTATTTTAGTGCTTTAGAAGACTGTGGATATGGCAGGTAGTGGGTAGAACTGAGAAATTGAAGAAATTCAGCTCCAGGACCACCAGAACCCACCCCCGAGATGGAAAATTATCAAGACCATCCAGATGGTCCAGCTGGTAACTGTATCAACAAAAGTTTAAAAAAAAAACAAAAACAGACTTCACAGAGTCCAAACCAACCATTTCCATCCCTGGAGGGAAAAAAAAGTTCAAGATTCTTCACTAACTGGACTTTACTGGTTCAAAGTACAAAAACAAAGTTGATTTCTGTGAATACAATGACATTCTCTTAGGCTGTTGATGGTTTCATTCACTCTGTGTTACAAGAGAATCCAGAAGCATCATTGCAATAAAATAAGCACAATGGTAACGAACAAACTTGGTTCTGGAGAACAAGAGATGTAACAAACATCTCTCTTTTCTCAAAAGGGAACTGGTGAACTAAAGGGATGAAATATAAACTGGCAAATTTAGTTGCTTTGATGGTATGTTTTACTTGTTCTTTGTTACAAGGGAAGATTCGATGCCCTGGAGTTAATGCCCACCCCCAGCTGTGCTTCACTGCACTGCTGACACCCCAGTCATCCCCTTTATGGTACCATCAAACCACGTTACCCCTTTATAACCTTTACAACCCCTCACTCCTCTCTCTGGTTCCGGATACATGATCAAATCAACTCTGCCATTGATATGGGAAGGAGTGTGGCAATGGACTCCCCCAAATCTCCACTCTTAGCATCTCTGTAACTCCCTGGGTCCAGCTTTCCCTCCCTAGCCACAAGTCCCCTATATGTGTTGTCTCCAACCACTCCCCCCACCTTGCCCTTAAAATGTCAGCTCTTGGAGGAGAAGACCTATCTTTGCTTTTGCATCTGTATACCCAGTAGATAAAGTAAGTGATGAGTTAATTTTTTTTCATTTATTCATTCAATGCAGAGGAAGGGGTATATTAGAAAACAATCCCAAAAGATCATGAATTCTTTTTAATGGAATTAGAGAAAAAGAAAGTATGCCTAGCAGAATCCTGCTTGCTGCCTAGAGATTCCAGGCTTCCTTTCCAACCGCGTGCTCCCGGAATAGACACTCCTATAAATACACATTCATTGATGCTATGGGTCACACCATTATCTCAGCCTGCTGCGCATCTTCCTCAAATTTTACTGGACTGATTCAAAAAAATCATTGAACAAAGTTCCAAGTGGAACACATTGAGTGAATCTTCCTATGAAGTAATGGTAGAAAGTCATAAACTAAGATCTCATTGCATAAGAAGATATTAAGGCATAAGTAGGTGCCATTGTAACCTAGATTCATCCCAGGAGATAAATTGGTTTGTTGTTTGTTTTTTTCAAGTTGTTACCTAAACAGCTCATTTCATTGGAGTGGAAAAAAAAAATGGAAGCCACCGAGTGGGAGCTGGCTAAACAACTTATGGTATATGAGTGTAATGGGATATTATTGTACCATAAGAAATGACAAAATAGACAGTCCAGAGAAAACTGGGGAGAGCTGTATGTACTGACAGAAAGCAAAGTGAACAGAACCAAGGGAACAATCTGTACAATACGAGCTTTAAAGAAAACTAACTTTGAAAGACTTTAGAACTCTGATCAATATAGTGACAAACCACAGCTCCTGAGTACTGATAATGAAGCATATTACTCACTTCCCACTGGATTCAAAATACAGGCTGAGACGTACATTGTTGCTCGTGGCCAATGAGACAATCTGCCTTGCTTAACTGTGTGTGTGTGTGTGTGTGTGTGTGTGTGTTGAGTTTTTTTCTTATTGTTTCGGGGGGGGATGGGAGGGAGAAAAATAATTTTTAATTTAATTTAATTCCCAACTCTGAGCATTTTTAATGACTACCCCTCCTGCTTGGAATTCTCCCTCCTTATTTCCACCTACTGGTTTCTCTGCCTTACTCTAAGTTCAACTTAAAATCCTAACTTCTGCAAGAAGTCTTTCACAATCTCTCTCAGAGTTCGTTCATTCCCTTTCTTGATCATTTCCAATTTATTCTGTATATATCTTGTTTATTTATCTATGTTGTCTCCTCCACTAGACTATGAGTTCCTTTAAGGCATGGACTATTTTTACTTTTCTTTTTATCCCCAGGATTCAGCACAGTGCCTGGCACATGGTAGGCCTTTCATAAGTGCTTGGTGACTTGACTTAATTTTAAAAAAAAGTCAAATAAAAATTAAAAGATGTTATCTAAAAGAGCAAGATATTTCTATTTATGGAGGTAATAAGTTCACTTTTTTTGCCTTCCTTTTATCTAAGGAAAAAAAATAATTTTTGAAATCTGAAGAGAAATGATGCTGATTTTTTTTTAAAGATACTTACCCTTCCCTGTTCAACACACTTGGTCAACATAACAATAGAATAAATATTTTTCTCCCAGACCATACGCCAAAAGTCCTTTAGTGTATTTGGTAAGGGTCCTTGAGTGGCAATAAAATCCCTCTTAGAGTAGTAGCCCTAAAAAAAAGCAAGAAAGAAAAAAGCAAAGAGACTCATTTTCTATGTGTAAGAGTCAAGAAGAAAGGTTCTGAAGGGTTGGGTAAAGGAGGGAGGAATGGTGTCATCCCAACCTTGGAGTACTTACTGGCATGTAATTGGCATTAATGTAGTCATCAGTCACTTGTGTCTGGATGGAAAGCTTCACACGAGAAATGTCATCTGGGATGTCAGAAGAAAACGGTTATCATAGAAGCATTATTCCAGGAAATCAGTCATGACAGAGCACAGCATTTAGAATGAGGGAAGACACAGCCACGACCTCCTCAAGGAAGAATACACCCCCACTAACATGTCATTTTCAATAACCAGTAATTAAGATAAAGCCAGGCTGGCTCACAGAGCTGGAAGGGCCTCACCAAAGCCTGGGTCAACCTCAGACTCCCTCTCCACCACCACCCCACCAGCACCTCTGCCGTCATTCTAAGAGCTTAATCACTAGAAGAACCAAAAGAAGCAGGGTCTTTGAGTTGGAATGGATGTCCGAGACCACCTAATCCAATGTCTAACTCCATGAGGAGGACTTTGGCCAACAACTCAAATCAATAGCTATCCAGCCACCACCGAAAGGCTTCCAGCACTGGGAGAGGGGTCTGTTATCTCCTAGGACACTCATTCCACTGTGACAGCGCCACTTCTAAGCAAATTTCCTTCTTTTGGGGCCTCTCTGCAGCTTATGGACTCAGCGATGTGGAACCAGAAGAGACCCCAGAGGTTCTCTGGTCCCAACCTCCTCATTTACAGCTGAAGAAATCGAGGCATCAGAAAGCTGTGACCTACCCGAGGTCACTCATCCCCAGAGAACACGGCCACCACCCCAGTCCCACTCCCCACTAATCTCCTTTTAGTCTCAGTAAGCTGACGAAAGGAGAAACCACATCGGGTAATTCACAGTGGTGCCATGGACACAGTGTTGGGCTTGGAGCCAGGAGAGCTGAGTTCAAATCCTAACTTAGACAGTTACTACCTATGTGACACTGAGCAAATCACTTAACCTCTCTCAACCTCGGTTTCTTCACTTGTAGAATGGGGATAATACCGCACTGGACTGCACTGCTGTGAGAATCAAATGCGATAACATATGTAAAGTGTCTTGGAAACCTCAAAGAGCTATGGAAGTGGTAGTTGTTATTGCTGGATGACAAAGAGTTGACTGAACTTCTTGGGTTACAACAGACCTAGCACCACCATGAGTCTATGACTACTGCTACAGATGCAAAAGACTGGTAGAAACTGCCAAACTATTTCCAATAAAACAAAGGAAACAACATACACGGTAGGACGTTATTATATCGGTTCTTTCCTCTATTTTCCGGAATCTCAGCTGCAAATTTCGGTTGATTAACACCAATGAGCTTCAGATCCTACAAAACAGGAGAGCAGATAGTCAAGGATGTAGCCCAAAGCAGGGAGTTCCACATAATCGCAAGACACAACATCACATCATGAACACGGGCTTCTGAGCATCCAGGAACTGCTTCATAGGGGGCTAAATAATGGCAGAGGGTTTGGTGTGCCGAAGAGAGCCCTACATTTGGAGGCAGAGGCTCTGATACTTAGGACACATGACCTTGACCGGTCACCTACCTTGTTTAGGCTTCAGTTTTGGCATCTGTAAAATGGTTGGTTTGGGTTGATCCCAAAGGTCCCTTCCGGCTCTAACCCCCATAATTACTGACTGTGTCTAACGATCCCCGTATTATAGGGCTGCCCCGATGCTTCACCATGTCATAGAGGAGATGTTAGGTTACATTGGCAAAGCACGGGGACTGGCCAAAATAGGGATGAGCTCAGTGAGGAATCATAAATCTGTTATCCAAGCACCACCAAAAGATGGGTTTTTTTTTTTAAAGTTCTGGCAACTTAATGACCATGTAGTAGGGCACGAAGAGGTGAAGAGAGGCCCCAGCCCAAACCAATCAGAGATCCGTGAAATTCTGAAACATGCTGGCATATATTCTACTGACTTGAGACTCAGTCTTAACTTCCACTTCTGAATAGTCTTCACCGATTGATAAGAGTCAACCTGAATATTCCTTTCAAATTCTGAAACTCATAGACAGCTGTTAAGGACCTCAGCACTCGAAGTAGCCAACGTACTCATTTCACAGATACGTGACCAAGAGGAGAAGGGCCTTGTTCCAAGGGAGGAAGAGTGACAGAGCCAGGTTTCCAGCCCCCTGATCATACCATGAGAGGAAAGAACTTCACATTACTACTCTAGTCAGTGGGTGGTTAAATGTCGCCTCCTTTCAGGAGACAAGCTGACCGCTATCCTCAGAGCCCTCTGCTTTAAGTGAGGTCTGGTTCTGAGTTGCCAAAGCTTCTCTCCGTCACCAAAGTAGGTGGGTTTCCTCTAAATTCAAACTAAAGAAATAAAAGGCCCTTGACATAAAATATGACTCCTTGGAGATACATACTTCATACTCCTCTGCGAAACCACAGTTGGAGTCGGCCTGCTGTTTCTTAAAGTAGGACTCAAAATTCTCCACTTTAATTATTTTAGATCTGAAATGGGAAAAGAATCATTAGAACTGCCTTAGCTCATAGTTCACCTAAGTGTGAACCAAAGACGTGCTAGGGAAATATTGAGGATTTACTTACTTTTTAGGTCTTGAAGAGGAAGGAAGAAAAAAAAATAAATTAGAAATTGATTGCTTATGTTACAAACAAAAAAATACCTCAATTATAACTCTGGTCATTAAAAATATGTTTGTTCTGCAAAGAACAATTAACTATATTCTACATATTTATGTATGTATGCATATAAAATACAAAAACTAGTTAACATGTATAAGGTATCAAAAGTTTCAGTCCAATTTTCAACTACTAGAGCTTCTAACTACACTAAGACCTTTGAGACACTCTGTGAATATAAGCTATTTATGTAACACTCTGTATATGTAACCTATTTCTGTAAAATATAAATATGTGTAATAATGAAACATGCATACATAAACAACAAAACCCAAGAAACAAAGCTAAAAATCCCGGGCTATAAGGGCTCTATCTGAAAGAAGCACAGTCATAGAGGAAAAACACAAAACTGGGAATCGAAAGTCCTGGATCTAAATTCTGGTTCACTACCACTTACTAGCAGTGTGACCTTGGGCAAGTCATTCCCTTCCCCTTTCTAGACCTCACTTTCTTCATCTGTAAAACAGGGAGAAGATAATGGGGGCTGCTTTAGTCTCTCTCTCACAGATTTAGTAATATAATAGCTATAGCCCCTCCCTCAAATGAGATAACATCATGTAAAGGGCTCTGTAAACTTCAGAGCACTCCATAAATAGAAGCCTTATTGTTGTTGGTATTAGTTATTATTATTTCCTCATCTGCAGAATGGGGGAAATGGGCAAAATGATTAAATAATTTCATAGAACACGGTGCTGTTGTGAGAGTTCCAAGAAAGCCAAGTGGAGGAAGAAGTGAGTTCAAAGGCTGAAACACAAGAGGAGAAAGCTGAGGCAGAGGTGGTCCAAGAGGCCTGGCAATGCACACATAGAGGCCAGGAGGAAAGAGAGGGAGCACTACCCCTCTGTGTTCACAGGAAGCCATGACCCTAAGAAGAAAGTCCCAGCTCCCCCACTTGATTCGAATCTCTTCTATCTCCCAATTGACACAGGCTTCTTACCAACTGACTCCTAACTGACAAAAGAAAAAGTCACCTTTAAGTTCAAGGTCTAACAGCCCAAAACCCATTCCACGTTGAGCACCATGGACTCTGGACATTCTGGCCTGGCTGTTTTCCTTGTGGCGAAGGGGAGCACATAATGAATCTACTCGTTAGGTAGAAAAGTTGATACTTTCATCAAAGGAAGGACCTGAGAGATGATCTAATCCAACCCTCTTATAGGACACATGAGAACACAAGCCCAGAGAGGTAAGTGACTCACCCAGAGCCACCCAGCAGAGTCAGGGCTAGAATCCAAGTCTCCTGTTGCCCAAAGACTCTCTCCACTGCCTTACATTGCCTCCTCTCAGATGCCAATGTGACACTGCCACAAAACCCACATTGGTCCACAGACCAAGGCCAGAAATGGGGCTTCATTTTGTTGTTGGGGGGAGGGGATGGTTGGTGGCAAGGGTGACACACATCTATGATTTCATCACAGGGAACTGTAGGAAACTCCTAGAATAGAAACTCTCTTCCTTGATAGAGACAAGTTGTTTATCTGCAGCTCAAAGGTACATTAGACAATAAGAAGTTAAGTGACTTGCCCAGGGTCACAGAGCTAGTCTGTCTCAATGGCAGACCATAGATTCAGGCCTCCTTCATTCCAAGTCTGGCTCTCTCCCCATCAAAACTAAAATGCTTTCTTCCCTAACTTCATTAGCTTTGTGAAAAGGAAATTTCTCAGTGCTGAAATATAAAATAATATACTGAAATGGTCCTTCAAAAGACCACAGCCACATGTGCGAACCAATGGGGTGCTGCTGAGGGACTCATAGTGCTCTTAGATTTAAAGAATAAAACTTTGTATAAACTCACTTAATTTGAGAAAAGGACACATCACTATTCTTTGCATCTTTCCTGTTTTCAAAGAAAAAAGAGACCGGTTACTTAAATACACACACAAAGTAACTCAATGCAGAAAAGTTTCCTCTCTCTTTTCTATATTTGAATATAGCTAGTTGCCCTGTGGGCGTGCATTCCCGTAAGGGATGTGAGGTAGAACCTTGGCAAAGCCTGGCAAGTCTGTGAATTCTAAAGGAGTAATAACATAATTAAGAGATGACTAACAAAGAATCAAAATCCCTCAGAAGGACAAAAACAGTTTCAATAGACACTGTGCCCGCCCAGTCAATGGGTCAGTTCAGGGGACAGATTTCATACCTGGTTGTACCTAAGATGATGTAAAATCCAAAGCCTGAAAAAATGCCTTTCTATTTATGCTAACAAAACAAAAACAAAACCCAGGATTCCCGCACTCTGGACCTAAGGAACTCCCAGGGGAACACTCTGTCCACCACTGCAGGTTGGCAACTCATCTGTAACTCACAGTCCTAGAAAGCTGCCTAGAGTACTGAAAAGTTTAGTGACTCGTCTAGGGTCAAAAAGCCAGTATGTGTGGGAGCAGTACCTGAACCCAAAGCTTCCTTCACTCCAAAGCTGGCCCTCCCTCCATGGGGCTATGTAACTCCTCAGCTGAGAAATCTGTAATGATTTTTTTCTGTGACACTCATAGAATGAAATATCTGTGAGTCCTGCATCCAAAGTACCCAGGTAGTCACAACTTGGCAAATTCAGTTCCTCTGATTCCTCTCTCCCAACTATTGCTTACCATTCCTATGTGCCCTCGGCACAGGACTCTCTGAGGGTTCCCCAAGCAGGAGATGAGAGAGCGCCTTTGAAAATGTGACCGATGGGGTCACTGATAACCTGGGCCTTGGCAAAAAGACAGAGCCTGGCTTCTAGGCCTTTGCTAGCGACAGAGCTGGAAGGGCCTTCTTCTAGTGGTGATGGGAGCGTGAAGGGCTAATCTCTAGGGTAGGCAGCAATGCCTAAGATAGCTGAGGTGAACTGCTTGGACAAAGCATGCAAATCAATAAGAGTCACCTTTTCCTTCTCCAGAAGATAAAGCCTCCAACAGCCACGATTACCAGAGCACCAAAGATACACCCAAAGACAGCACCGCAGATGACAGCTGTAGGAAAACCAAATGGGAGAAAAATCATCTACCGAGAATGACTCATGGGACTCCAGAAGCAGCACAGGAACTCCAACGGTGGTGGGCAAACGCACAAATCACAGACCCACATGGACACCCAGCAGCATCCCAAAAGAAAATCCAGCTGGAACAATGGAAAGAGCACTGGAAGCTTTGGAGTCAAAGGAGCCGAGTTCTAATTCCACCTCTGCTGGGTACTGCCTGGGAGACTATGGGCAATCCATGTCAACCTCTCTGGGGCCCCACTCCTCATCTGCTAAATGGAACGTGCTGGACGAGGTGGGCTCTAAGTCCCTTTGGGGTCTATATCTCTGATCCTGTGATCCTAGGGTTGGCCTCAGATGTCTTTTTTAGATGCAGCAACATTATACCTCAAGGCAACTAAAGGATGGTCTGCCAGGTGATGGACAAAAAGATGGATGTGGAGTCAGGAAGAATCTGGGTTCAAATCCTAGTTCAACATCACTGGCTAGCTGGGTGGCCTTGCAGCAAGTCACTTAAATACTCTGTGCCTCAGTTTCCTCATCTATAAAACAGGTTAGATTACTTACATCATAATGAGAAACAAATGAGACACATACAAAGTGTTTTGTAAACCAAAAAGCTAATGATAATGAAAACAATAACTAGCAATGACATGGAACTTCAGGGTTTTCAAAGTGTCGTACAGATATTAATCTATTTTACCTTCACAATGACCCTAGGAGGTAGGTGCTATTAGTATCCTCATTATATAAGTAAGGAATCATATGAGTCAGAAAGAGGTTCAGTGACTTGCCCAGAGTCACACAGTTAGTGTCAGAGGCCACATTTGAACTCGGGTCTTCTTGACTCTAGGCCCAGCACCCTATCTTAGCTATTTAGCCATAACTGCTAACAGGAAGCTGGCTTGGACTCAACAGATGACTCTGAGTCTTGCCTCTGCCACTATAGACAAGCTGTCTCAACCTCTCTGGGCCTCAGTTTCCTCATCCACAAAATGAGTACAATAATACACAGGCACCACACCCTGCTTCGTGGTGCTGTGGGGAGGATCAAAATGTTTGTCAAGTGCAGTGTAACCTCAGAGCATTATCACAAATGTCAGTTCTTATTATTAGTGGCCACATTAGAAATATGGTGACCAGCCTTGCAAGTTTGATGTGACAACATCGTAAACCAGGAAGCGCTGTAGGGAAAAAATGTCATCTTCCCAGTTAGAAAGTCTGGGGCCAAAACCTAGTTCTGCCTGTTACTGCTTTTGTGACTCTGGGCCTGCTTCCCCATCGAGACAACGAAAAGCGGCTGACCTAGGAGATGGCTAAGGTCTCTTTAATTCCCATAATGCTAGAGGCATAATACTAATGTATGTAGAATCTCGGTGGGCAGAAAGAGGGGCATCCCACGCATTCCAAAGTGGGAATCACACATTTAGAGCTGGAAGTGACCTTAAGGATTGTCCAGGTCAACTCTCTCACTTTAGAGTTAAGAAAACTGAGGCCCAGAGAGGTTAAGTGATTTGCCCAAGGTCACACAACTGACAGATCCAGGATTTGAATTCAAGACCTTAGACTCCAACATCAGTTCTCATTCCATGGTACAACACTGATTCCTTCTCCCCAGGAGAGAGTACAATGTACTATGGATTCTTAAATGGATAAGTGGACATTTTAAGTAAAAATTATACAATGCAGAATTTGTTAATTTTTCACAATGTAATAGAGTTTTGTTTTGTCTTAGCCCCTCCTACCTGGATTCTGAGGTAAAGAGACTGCATCTGAATAGAGGCTGAATGAGACGTAGCTCTCTGTGCCATTAATGAGGTGAAGGCTGTCAAAGGTGATATTGGTGAAGCCAGCAATACAAGCCCTGTCGATGAAGGGAGAAGAACGCATCTGAAAGCCTGACAACATCCAATCACAGGGATGCCAGGCAAGGAAAACCCCACTGAGCTAACACAGCAGAGGAAACAAATCTGGAGAAGGGCAGCCCTGCAGGATGGTGGCATTCTCTAAGCCACTGGACAATCCTGGCTATCTCTATCTTTCCTTTGCACCCTCAGTCTGGCACGTCCAGGGCTTCCCAGTTGGGCTCCAGCCAACCCTTTCAGATTTATTTCACCTTCCCCCATTTTACACACAGTACATTACAGCCAAACTCACCTACTGCTCTTTCCTAAGATGAATTGCTCATCTCCTGCCTCTGTGCTTTTATTGAGGCTGTCCCCTCTGCCTGATGTGCATTCCTTGGTCCCCTGCTCCTTTTAGAATTCCTACCTTTTATTTCTTTCTTTTTCTTGCTCAAGTCTTCTTGTACAAAATGACTAATATGGTAATGTTTTACATGATTGCACATATATCACCCATATCAGATTACTTACCATCTCAGTGAGAAAGGAAGGAAGGGAAGGAGGGAAAAAATTTGGAACTCAAAACTTCTTTTAAAAAATGTTAGAAACTGTTTAAACATGTAATTGGGGAGAAAGTATTTTTTATTTAAAAAAAAAAAAAGGCTTCTGGCTCAGATTCTTAAAATCTAGCCACTGCTCAGATTCTTGTAATCTAGCCGATGGCTCATAGATGCTCAGATTTCTCAAGAGTCTGGCTAATATGCCAGATGTTCTAATAAACCTTGTCTTTGGCTGAAAGAAGGCTTGGGTCAAATTCTTTTGGGCAGGACCCACGTGTTCTGATTTTGTGGTCCCAGCACCCCTAAACCCCTAAGTCTCAACACACCCACATGTACAAAAATATTTATAGCAGCTCTTTTCTAGTGGCAATTGAGAAAGTAGGAGAGGAGAGAGAGTAGGAAATTGAGAGGATGCCCATCAATTGGGGAATGGCTGAATATGTTATGGTATATGAATGTAAAGGAATATTATTGTGCTATAAGAAATGATGAGCAGGCAGACTTCAGAAAAACCTGGAAAGACTTGCATGGACTGATGCTGAGTGTAGGGAACAGAACCAGGAGAACATTGTACACAGTAACAGCCACATTGTGAGATGACTAATATTGATAGACTTAACCCTTCTCGGCAATGCAAGGATCTAAGACATCTCCAAAGTCCTCATGACGGAAAATGCTATCCACATCCAAAGAAAGAACTATGGAGTTTGAATGCAGATCGAAGCATACTATTTGCTATTTTTTTTCTTCTGTTTTGTTCTGATGGTTCCTCCTATTGGTTCTAATTCTTCCTTACAACATGACTAATGTGAAAATATGTTTAATAGGAATGTATATGTATAGCTTATATCAGATTGTGCACTGTCTTGGGGAGGGGAGGAGAGAGGGGGAGAAAAATTTAAACCTCAAAAACTTATGGAAATGATTGTTGATAAATCAAATTAAGAAAAAAAGAAAAGAAAAAGGCTTCCTAGCTTTCTTCCCAACTCAGCCCAAGGCCTTTCTGGATACCCCTGGTTGTTCATACCCTCGCACTTCAGACTGCCAGACATTGACTCAGCCTTCTACGTGTCACTATCTCCCCCAGCCACCCCACCCCGTGACCCCCTCCCCGGCCACCAGGGAATAGAAGCTCCTATGGGGCAGGGACTGTTTTAATGTTGTCTTTGTATGTCCAGTGCCTAGGACATAGTGGACATTTAGTAAACGTGCATGGAATGGAATGGAATTACCGATAGGAACTGAGGGGTTCCAATTTCCCATTGTAATAGCCATCTGTGGTAGATTCATTCCCTACAATGACCTCATACTTCAAGACATCAGACAAAGCTGAGGCAGCTCTTTCCTCTTTCATCGACATGAGGTAAGTCACGTAGGTCTTCGAGGTTCCTTTCTTGAAATCATCATAGGTATATTTCAAAAAGTCAGCAGAAGACTTGTTACCACCTAAGTAGCAGACACACAAATGAAACCTTCAAAAAGGCAATAGATTCATAAGAGCGGAGACAGATGAGAGATCTGTCTCATTTTCTAATTTGAATTCAAATGGGCAGACGACTAGGTGTAGGATGAGGGAAGGACTCAGTCAAAATCACCGTGGCAATATGGCAAATCTTGGTCATGGGGAATGTCGCATATTACATCAGACTTCTTCAGTGTGCTGGTTAGTTTTACTGAACTTGTTCTCCCACTTTTTTTTATTATAAGTCATGGCATAATGTATAAAGAGCTGGGTTTAAAATCAGTAAGACCTAGGTTCAAAGCCTACCTGTGACATATAATGACCGTGTAATCCTAGGTAAGACACTTAACCTCACCAGGTATTAGTTCCTTCATTTGTAAAAATGAGAGGGTTGGACCAGATAGCTTCCCAAGGTCCCTGCCAGCTCTAAATCTATACTTTAGGGGGCAGTTAGGTAGTGTGCAATGGATAGAGTACCAGTTTAGAGTCAAGAAGACCCAAGTTCAAATGTAGCAGCAGACACTAGTTGTATGACTCTGGGCAAGTCATATCATCTCTCGTGGCCTCAGTTTCCTCATCAGTAAAACAGAGACAATAATAGCACCCACCTCCCAGAGTTGTTGTGAAGATGAAATGAAATGATCATTGTGAAGCATTTAGCACAGTGCCTGGCACATAGTAAGAGTTATACAAATGTCAGCTATCATCATCATCATTATTATTGCTCTGTATAGTGGCCATTTGGCACAGTGCGAGTTCCTTACTTCCATCCGTGGTAAGGATGACCGCATAGGCTGTTATTGGTCCATGGCTTGCCTCAAACTTGCCGAATTTTACTTTCAATGAGTTGTGGCTGATGGGGAAAATATTTGGCAATCCATCTGGAGGAGGGGGGTCTGAAAACAATAAAAATCACCTCTACGTTAATATCATGGAAAACAAAGATGCAGCAACATTTGACTTTAGAAGGTGATCAATGGCACCTGAAAATTTGCATACAAGGGGTTGCTGTCTCATCACGGAATCATAGCATTTCCAACCCATTCCCTTCCATAACCTGTCCAACAAGTGGTCAGCTTATTCAAAGGTAAGTGTCAGCTAATGTCCTAGTTCAAGGGATAGGTGCTGCCCTAATATTCTTCTGCAGCTTTTCTCTTTTCCCATACACTGTCACTGCCAAACATCCTCCCACCCCAAAGCTGTAACTCCCTGCAATAACTCTATGCTGTCAGGTGACGTTTCCCCAGAAGAAGGGCAGCTACTACAATCAATTCTGTCAGAGACAAGGGGATAACCCTTGTGGATAACTATTGCTACTGACACTATGGGCCATGAGCCCCCATTGCTGTATTTCTCACTAATAAATTAGGGGATGCCAATTAACATTAAACAAAACATTTACTGAAAATGATAAGCAAATATAAAATATTTTTAAAACATTCTACCCATATATTCAAATCACACCTCTCCAATGTACAAAGTATACCTGAGGAGAATAGGCACACACTTAAAGTCTCAGGGCAAAAAGGCACATGCATAAGGAATGCATGTGATCAGGGTAACTCACAACTCAGGAATTGTAGATTTCTACATCTTCCTTCTGTTTTAGGAACCGTTCATAAAAGTTCCTTGATGATCGTGGCTTCTATGTGAACAAAGCTTCTGCTGTTAAACTGAGTTGTTCTATGCTGTGCTAGGTTAATACTTCACTAGTCACAGCATTTCAACTATAGGAATTAATCTATTGGGCTGTTTCTCTGATGCTCTACTTCTAAACTGATTCAGCTGAGCTTGCTTGACAGCAACTATAGTATCCATCACTTCCAGCTTCAGGCTTAGCTGATGTCTTCACCTGAAATAATATCGGGCCCTTCTAGGAAAAGACAACAACCCTTACCCTAATGTTGGTAAAAGAGTCAGCACTCTTTTCTCCTTTGGCTGGATCCTTCTTTTCTACCTCTCAGGTATGATATAAAGAAATATCTTGCCTTTTCTTCTCTCTTCTTCTCAGCAAGTTGGAGTAGAAAGTAAAATATATTCTCCCCACTCCTTCTTCTTCTTATCTCTAGCTGTAAGCCATATGTAATTAGTAACTATCCTGTCATATGCAAATCAGCAACTGCTTTATTCAGGCAGCTCAGACTATTTTTCTTAGAATAGTAAAGCACTTATGCCCCAGACAAGTAAACTGTCAAGGGTCACTCTCTGTATATCTACATTTTATAGAAGGTTGACTTCCCACAGTATTATCATCACACTAATCCTTGATTCCTTCAAATGACACTGTCAGGTTTTTTGAAACACAAGAGAGAAATAAAGTTGGGCAGATGAGGTGGGATGAGCAAGGAGAAAGGGTGTGGTTGGGAGAAGAGCATAACTACAACAGCTTAGCAAACTATAACCACTGACTTTTTTTTCAGATTTGAGGAAATAAATAGATGTCCACCAAAATATCTCTACAACCTACCTGTGATACTAGTTTGGGAAACATTCTGTATGGGGAAACTCTTTTTCCCACAGGACAGGGTGGTGAGGCTGATGCTGTAGGCAGTAGAATAATTTAAATGTGTCACATTAAAGTCATCAGTCACATCCGTTGAATTGCAGGGTGGAAGACTTATTTCCTGGCTCCACTCCCCACTATGGACAGTCAGACTGAAGCCATTGTTCATGCCAGGGGGGCAGGGCCATCTTAAAGTGAGGGTCGATTGTTTGGGCACTGGATTGCACTCAAGGAAAGCCACAGATGCAGCATCTAGATAGAAAAGTGAAAACGTTGAATCTTTTCATTTCGAACTCTAAGACGGAGAAATATGAATAACAATTGCTTGGTCTACCACAGAATCAGAGAGAAAGAAGGAACCATCTACTCCAACCTGGACAGGAATCCTTTCAGTAACATCCATGACAAATGGTCATCCAGTATTTTCCTGAAGACCTCGAGTAACCTGAAATTCAATCCCTCCCAAGGCATCCCCTTTGACTTTAAGGAAGTTCTCGGTTTTTAAGGACATTTTTGCTCAGGTTGAGCCAAAACCTGTATCTCTACAACTTCTACCCCTTGTTGCTAGTTCTTTTTTCTGGGATGAACAAGAAATTAGTCTGATCCCACTTCTACATGAAATACTTAGAGAGCTTTCAAAGATCCCTGGGCCTTCTCTTCTCAAGGCCAACTGCTGCCAATTCCTTCAACCAAAACGTACATTGCATGGTCTCCAGTACTCTCATTATCCCTCATTGTTCCTTTTGGGTGTGCTATGTGACTTATTGATATTTTTCCTAAACCATGGCCCCAGAACTGAAAACTGCAGCTGTGTTCTGACACCAGGACACAGGCGAACAGGACTATCCTATGATAAGACTACAACCACCACTAGCTGATAGCAACTGGAAAACCAGAGAACATACAATTGCTATGACTTCAGAGAAGGCAACATGGTACCGGGAATAAGTCCTGGCTTGGAAGACAGAGGACTTTGATTCAAATTCTATCTCTTAGGGAGGGGAAGGGAAGGGAGAGAGGGTGATAATTTGGAACTCAACATTTTTTTTAAATGAATGTTAAAAATTGTCTTTACTTGTAATTGGAAAAAAAATAAAATACTATTTTCTTAAAAAGAAAAAACAAGGGGCAGCTAGGTGGCGCAGTGGATAGAGCACCGGCCTTGAATTCAGGAGGACCTGAGCTCAAATCTGACCTCAGACACATAACACTTACTAGTTGTGTGACCCTGGGCAAGTCACTTAGCCCCATTGCATAGCAAAAAAAAAAAAAAAAAGAAAGAAAGAAAGAAAGATCAACAAATTGAAAGTATAACAAAAATATCTAAAAAACCAATAAATTTTTAAAAACTTAAACAACAAAATAAATATCTTGGAAATCAAAGAAAAATTAACAAAATTGAAAGAAAACAATTAATAAAACTAGGAACTATTTTAAAAAGACAAAATAGAAAAGATGGAGGAAAACGGGAACAGAAAAACCAAAACCCATAGGTTTGGGGCTTTTTGTTTTTTAAAGCATCACATACCACTTCTCATCTCCATGCCCTTACATGGACTGTCCCCCAAGACACAAATGCCCTGTCTCCTCACCATTGCTTCTTAAGACTCTCTGACTTTCTTCGAGCTTCAGCTCAAGTACCATTTTCTCCAGGTCATTCCCAGTCCCTCCAGCTGCTGATGCCTCCCATTCTCAAATTACCTTGTATCTACATTGCATGTAGCATGTATGTGCTCTCTCTTTCTTCTCATTTCCCTAGCCCAGTATTTGGCACGTAGGAAGTGACTGATAAAGGCTTACTGAGTGATTATCATGCAACTAACAAGGCAAGACAGCCCCAACTCTACAATAAATCAATTCAACAAACATATGAAATGCCTACCACATGCCAGGCACAGAGCTAGGTGCTCAGGATATAGAAAGAGTAACAAAAGAGTCTCTGCCCTCAAGGGATTGATATTCCCCAAGAGGGGATATAACAGGCAGAGAGATGGATAGATAGATAGATGGATGGATGGATGGATGGATGGATGGATGGATGGATGGATAGATAGATGGACAGATAGACAGAAGATGCAAAATAATTTACAACAGCTAAAAGCTGTAACAACAGGAAAATAAGGCTGAATGCTTGGAAATCTTTATTTTTACATTGTGTGTATATACATAGGTCTATATGTATGTACATTATTATTAATAAAATATCTGTGACAGACTTAAAGCCACCAATGCAGAGTTTTCAAGTTTTTCTCCCCCAGGTGGCACCTAAAGTAAGGCAGAGGAGGGAAGGAAGTATACACAGGATGTAGGATTTTCTGAAGACAAAGTGGGAATGACTACCCAAATGGACCAAGTCAACAAGGAAGACATGGCCATGGTGAAGCAGACCAAGATTAAATTTAAAGGAGATCGTCTGGAACAACTCACCTGTACAGAAGGATGTGTGACCAGGTTCTCCTTGAAGAGCATCCTCTCCTACTTGGGAATAGATTCTGACTTCATAAAAAGTGCCGGGGCTCAGGTCTGTGATTGTGGCATTTCTGACCGTCAGTGTTTGGTTGATGGATGTTGATACCGGGCTGACGGACCCTCCCTCAACAAGAATGATGAGATAGGTGTAGCCAGTGGAGGCACTGTCAGTTTCTTGCCAGCTTAAGGTTACTTCTGTGGTACTGATGCTTGAAATATTGATGGTAGACACTGGGCTAGGTCCTTGACAAATAAACGGTACTTAGTTAACTGGAATTACAGAATCACATACTCGTGTTTGGTTTTTTCCCACTTTCTTAACCCCTCACTCACTTCTCAAGCCTCTGCAACCTGCATCCCCCACCTCCCATCCCTCTCATGAATCAGCTTTCTGGAGGTGACCAATGATCTCTCAACTGCCAGATCCAATGGCATTTGCTCAGTCCTCATTCTATTTAGTCTCCCTAAAGTGTTTGTACCAGTGATCAAGTCTCCTCCTGGATATCCCTTCCCCCCTTGGCATGCCTCCTGATTCTCCTCCTCCCTCCCTGACTGCTCCTTCTCATTGCCTCTACTAGATCGCCAGCCATCTCCTACACCTTAGCATGGACATCCCTCAGAGAGCCAGCCTAGGCTCTCTTCTATTCTCTCTCTACTATCTCTCCCCTCTCTCACCCCAATGCCCTCCACATCTACTTCTATAGATGCAAGTGTCATCTCATGGCACATGGCAGCCCTAATCTCTTTCCAGGACTCCAGTATCATACCACCAGCTTCCTCCCAAATAGCTTCTGCTGGATGTCCCACAGAATTTCAACATGTTGAAGATGAAAATCATCATCTTCACCCTCTCCCTCCAAAAAAAAAGCAAGCTCTTTGCCAAAATTTCCTATTTCCATTATGGGCCCCAACATTCTCTCAGCCATCCAGGTTTGAAACTTCAATCACTCTTGATTTTTCTTTCTCCCTCACCCCTCATGTCAAATCAGGTGTCAAATCTCTACCCTATCTCTCATCCATCTCCTGTCTCTCTATTCACCTGGTTTCCACCCTAGTTCAGACCCACATCACTAACTTTCTAGACAACCATAAGCATCTCCTTACTGGTCTTTTTGCTTGCACTCTCTCCTCAGCTTTCACCCTGCTGAAGTTTGGAACTCCCAAACTCTAGAGATGGACCTGCTTCAGCCTCTCCAGCAGCAGGGATATATATATATATGTGTGTGTGTGTGATATGGCCCCAAACCATCTCCTAAGGCCCAGGCCTACCCATGTCACTCCCTGCCTGAAAGACTTTCCTTGGCTCCCCATTACCTCTAAGATAAACTGTCACCTCCTCATTCTAGCTTTTAAGGACTTCTACTACCTGATTCCTAGCCACCTTTCTGATTGTACTTCCTAGTCCTCCTCACTGCACACAGTTACACAGGCTGTTGCTAGCCCTGAGCCCACCCATGACTAGAATACACTGCCTGAAGTCTTCATCGCTTCCTCTCAGAATTCATGTTTTCCTTCAAGATTCAGCTCAAGTGTCCACTGCTCATGAAGGCTTCCCTGACCCCTCCATCTTGAACCCCAATTGTTAATAGCTTCCCCCTTCAATTTTCCTAGGATTATACCTTGAGTAGATGTTGTATTCCATGCCCAGGAAAAGAAGTATGTAAGCTCATTGAAGGCAGGAACACCTTTGTCTTTATATCCCAAGGGCCCAGCACCTACCGGTTAATGAATGTTTGCAGAATTGAAAATGCAGTCTTCTTCCATCCAGTTGAAATCTAATTTAGCCAACCTAATTTTTGTCCTCCCAAGAAAATGACATTCTCGAGTAAGGTATTTGTGAGAAAAGATAATCTGAGAAACTCACTTGTATATACAACTTTCGACGCTGGACTCCCTTTCGTCCCATTTCCTACTTCTGGATAGATGGTAACATTATAGCGTGTACCCGGTACTAGGTCTCCGATGGTCTCATTAAGGAAGCCGATTGTGGAGTTAAAGACCCAGGATCCATCTGTTTCTACCAGCAGATGATAACGATACCCTAGGGACGCATTGTCCCTGTTCTGCCATTTTAAGTGTATCGCAGTTGTGTTAACACTTACAACTTCAATGTCTGAAACAATACTCGGCTCTATTTAAAGGGAAATGAGGAAGAGTAAAAATTAGTGCAGAGACTAACATAAAGGGGAAAAAAATTACTACAAATATCATCCCCTCAGCCAACCAAGAGTTCTGTCATAGGCAGAACTTGATCCTGCCTCTTTCTGACTTCCATGCTGGCTCCCCTACTGTAGTAACTCCCCTATATGACTGCTTCTGTGATTTCAATTATTCTTGCTACAATAAAACCTCTTCTGAGGAACCTCTGTTAACAAATCTTCTCTACAAAGGCATTCCTCCACTGTCTCATCGTGGCCCAAAGATGATTCTGGGTTCTTGGAGGCTCTGAAGGAAATACAATGAGCTCTGGCAGGTCATGTCAAACTTCAAAGTCTTTGAGTCTGGAACCAAGGACACGTCCCGTAACTACCCTCTGAAGACCTGCCGAGCTTACTCTCGTAGAAAGCAGTCACTGGGAAACCAGCCACTAGGCAGAACATTTTTTTCCAAAGAACAAGCAGTTCCTAAAGATTGTTTACTAAGGCCTGGGAGGCACTACAGTGGTAGAGGGGAGCACCTGCAACAATGAAATCTTGTATCCTGGAAGCATTTAAGTATTAAGCACAGCTATGTCTTAATAAAGAAATAAAACAATAAGTAAAAAGATTCTTTAACACTCACCAGTTGTTTGTACCAGTTTTCGTGAGAGTCCTTCCCTTCCATCCGGTGCTTGAGGAAATATTTCAAAACAATAGGGTGTCCCGGGTGTTAAGCCTGTAACTAAAAGCTGTTTTTCTTGGTGTGTCTCATTTCTGGGGAGTGAATGATTCGTGAGTTCTTGAACAAGGATCCTGAAAGAGGAGGCTTCACTGTTCCAAGCTAAGCTGATGCTGGTGGTGGTGAAATCCTGTACTCGAAAGTCAGAGACTGGATGGGGTGCTGTGAGCAGAAGAAAGGGGCCATAGGTCACAGAGAGTCAGGGGACAGCTCAGGTTGCCCAGGCTGGAACTCCATACACTTCTCCCTGCCTGACCGCTGGTCTGAGGAACATGATGTGGGTATATATGAACACCTAACACTGGAACCAGATGAACTCCCACATTCCAGAATCTCAGAATGGAGGGGACCCGAGAGGCTCAATCTATATACCACAATGAGATTCCCTCCCCTACAACATATTGCCAAGTGATCACCCAGTCTCTGCTCAAAGCCCTCCGAGGATGGGAAACCCACAACTATTCTAGGCATCCCATTCCCCTTTTGGATAGCTCTTATCACTACCACCATCAGCATCCTTATTATGAGCACTTCACTCTTTTTGTGGAGTTCCAATTTCTCATCATCCTCATTAATCATTAGTTATAATAAAGGCTTTCTTGATATCAAGCCTAAACTTCTCTCTTTGCAACTCCAACCACTGCTCCTAATTCTTTCTTCTGGAGCCAAGAAGACCAAATCTCTTTATTCTTTCACATATCAGCCCTTCAAATCTTGGAAAGTAGCTGTCGTGCTCCCTCTAAATCTTCTCTTTTAGAGGCTAAACAATCCCAGTTCCTTCAAGCAGCCTTCAGATGGGAGGAACTCAAGGTCCCTTCACTATCCTAATCATCCCAGTCTGGAAAATCTCCAGCTACCAATGCCCTTCCTAAAAGGTGCCCAGAAGTGAATACATAAGAGGGAGGGGGATGGAATTTGGGCCATAAACAACCAGGTACAATCTAGACTTCTCGAGGCATAGAAACAACTCCTAACAAGAAAATTCCACTTCTACATTTGACTCAATCTAATAAGCATTTACTGAGCCCCAACTATGGATCAGGCATTGAGCCCACTGAAGGCACAAAGACAAAAAAAAAAATTTCAACCTTGACAGCGTTACAGATTTGCTTCATTTCAAACATATAAATTCCAGTAGATCATTGGCCCCGTGAAGGCTAAGACACTTTCATTTTTGCCTTTGTTTATCCAGCACCAAGGACAGTGCCTTGCGCAGAACAGGCACTTAATAAATGTTTATTGAATTCAATTTAACAAACAACATGTTACTTTGCATGAACTGAATTTTTGTGAACTAACTGTCTCAAATGAGTGGATTTTCTTCAGAATGGGGGCCAGCCTATCCGTTTTCTACACATCAGGTAAATAAGAAGATAGAGCCAAAAAAAAAAAAAAAAAGGGTAATGCAAAAAACAGAGGACCAACTAGACCAGAATTCTTCCAGCAAAGGGTGCAGATTCCCTGAGGAGCATCCTCTCTCTAGGTCAGAGTTCAAGCTTTGGGCCTAAACTTTTAGACTCTTGCTTTTGTTTTCATATTCAGTATTGACATGTTCAACAACAGGAACATAGAGACGCTAGCCATTGGACAGAGGACTTACCTGTGTAAGTCTGAGCAAAGGCTGGCTGGCCTTCAGGATCTTGGTTTCTTTTAGGATATACTGTAAAGTTATATAATGTGCTAGAATTGAGCCCTCTGATGGCAACATAGGTATTATTAGAATTCTGGTCAAAGGAATGGCCATCGGCAGCAACGTGTATTCTATATGTGTAGCTGGACGATGAGTTATCACTGTTCTCCCAAGCCAATTTCACTTCTGTGTCACTGACTTCCTCAACTTGGATGTTAACCACTTGACTAGAATCTGTTGAAAATGGAAATGTAAAAAAATTAGCCACGTGACCAGCAGGAAATGTGAAAGATCCATTCTTCCTCAGCGCATGAATCCAGTCTAACACAAAGAGGGAAAGAGCATGAGATTTGAAGCCTGAAAACCTATGTTCCATCATCATTCTACAAGCATTTATTAATTGCTTACTATGTACCTGGCACCAATGTTAAGCACTAGGATACAAAGAAAGTCAAAATCATGGGCTCAATTTCCTTTTCTGATACTTACTAGCTGTTTGACCCTGGACAAGTCATTTCATATGGCTAAGCCTTAGTTTCCCCATCTGTAAAATGTAAGAATGGTCCCTGCTCACAAAGAATTAACATTTTGATGGTGTACAGACCCAAGCCAAGACCTTTGCCCCTCACCCCAAAAAGAATTTGGATCCCATTTGTCTAAGGACTCTCCTTGAATTCTCCTACTAAATCTAGGAAGTCTCTGGCTTTCGCCTGAGGCTATAACCCTATCAGTCCTATCAACTGGCCTTTCATTATCCCCTATGCCCAATCTCCCAATTCTTGGTTACCCTTAACCTAGCCTAAACCTGCTTATGGCCCCAGGCCACTTCCCACCCTTAATTCTATCTAGACTCCATTCTCCCTTGGCCTTGTGGTCCAGGTCCCGGGCCTTCTGCTCACCCCAGCCTATTGGTCACTCCCATCAAGATCCTCCCTAGATCCTTCTGCCAGTCTTTCTGTATATAAGGTCCATCTTGTATCCATTAAGGGGCTCAGATTCTTTAAGGGTCTAGCCAAGGGCTCCGATTTTTATAATCTAGCCGACAGCTTGCAGATGTTCAGATTCCTTAAGAGTCTGATCAATATGGTGGATCTTTAATAAACCTGGTCTTTGGCTGAAAGAAGGCTTGAGTCAAATTCATTCAGGCAGGACCTGCGTGTCATGATTTTGGGGTCCCAGCATCCCTAAACCTCTAGAACTCAACAATTTCACTTTGGAAACATAATAAAAATAAATATATGAGAATTGGATCATAAATTTGGAGCTGGAAGGGATCATGGAAATATGAGTAAAATTCCTTCATTTTATGGTTGAGGAAATGGAGTCTAAAGTAGGTGGAGTGACTTGCCCAAGGTCACATGGGTCATAAGCTTAATGCATGAGATGTGAATCAAGTCCTCTGACTTGGAGCAGGTATTCCCTCCACTGTGCTCTGCTGCCACCATGATAATTTGAAGAGGAAAAGAACATTAATAACTAAGAATACCAAAAAATGCTTCTCTTCTAGGAATGCATGCTAAAAAGCATCCCACCTAGGCAGTGAGGTGGTCCAGTGACTAGAGAACTGGCCATAGTATCAGGAAGACCTAAGTTCAAATCCAGCCTTAAGATACTTCCTAGTTGTTTGACCCTGGACAAGTCACTTAACATCTCAGTTTCTTCATCTTTAAAAGGTGGATAATAATAGCATCTGTTTCCCAGGGTTGTTGTGAGAATCAAATGAGATGCTATATGTCAATGGGGCAGCTAGTTGGCTCAGTGGATAGAGTGCTCGCACTAGAATCAGAAGGACCTGAGTTCAAACCCAGTCTCAGACACTTACTAGCTGTGTGACCCTGGGCAAGTCACTTAACCCTGTTTGCCTCAGTTCCTCACATGTAAAATGATCTGGAAAAGTAAATGGCAAATCAACACAGTATCTTTCCCAAGAAAACTCCAAACGGGGTCATGAAGAGTCAGACAGAACTGAAAACAACTCAACAACAACAATATGTCAAGTGATCCTAACAAACCTTAAAGCATTATGTAAATGTCATTTATTATTATTGAAAATTATTTGAGCAGCTATGTAGAAGAAATATTGTAGAAAAAAGAGACAGGAAGTCAAGAGTTCAACTAAGAGGTTATTGCAATAGTCCAAGTGAAAGATACTGAGCCTGAAGTAGGGTGGTGGCTGCATCAGTAGAGAAGAGAAAAGGTCAGACCTGAGTGGGGGTGGTGGTAAGAAGAGGCATGTGTACACATGAGAGCTCTGTATAGAATAAACGAGAATCAAAAATTGATTACATGTGGGCATTTTGGAAACCTAACATGAGTTCTGGTCCTCCTCATCCCTATGTCTGTCTGCTTCTGCACGAATTAATCTAGAGGAATTAAACTTACTTGTCTTGAAGATTCTCTTTTGAGGGTCTCCTTCAGTCTCATTAGCTGCTTGAGATAGAACAGTGACCTGGTATGAAGTTCCTGAATTTAACCCAAAAACATTGACCCTTGTGTTTTGGGGGATCTCTGCAGCCAATCGGGCTCCCTTTTGGAGGTTGCATTTGTACACCAAGGTGTTGGGTTCAAAGGCTGGTTGAAGTGAGCCATCTACCATGCTGATATCTTTGCTGTTGGCACCTGTTTCAAACGATACAAAAGGCCATTAACAAAAGCAGGGACTGCTTCTTGTTTTCTCTTGGCACCTGCAAAATTAGCATACCTTGGCTTTCCAAGGCATGCACTGAATGTTGACAATTGCATTTCCTTAAGCAACACCCCAGCTGATGCCATCTTAGTATGATTATGATTTAGTCTCCCCTATTTCATACAACTTCATATCAAATAGATTTTTTTTCCATCCCACTTGTTTCCCATCCCTAATTCCCTTACCATCCTGGACCAAGATAGAACATTCCTATACAACTGGGCTGAGTATCCTATCCTTATGGTAACTACATGAATATTCATGATGCTCAACACATAAAGCTTTCTGGGTGACTTGGCATTTAGGCAGTAAATTTGACCTTAAGGAGACCCAAAAGATGTAATAGTTAAAGAATAGTTAGCAAGGGATTAGGAGTCAGAAAACTAAAATTGCAGTTCGAGCTCTACAGTGTGTAGTCATTTCACTCCCTTTAGTATGTTTCCTCACTGAATGTGAAATGAATGTTCTAAAAGCCGCTCTCCAAGACTCTGCCCAATGCCTGACTTCCTACATTCTAAATCTCCCAATTCTGACCTTCTCTACTCTAAGGGCCCTTCTAGCTGACATTCTATTTTCTAAAGACCCTCCTCATTGACAGCCTATGAAAATACCATCCCTCTAGTGTAGGCCTTCATCACCTATCACGTGGATTATTACAATAGCCTGTTGGTGGGTCTGCCTGCCTCAGGTCTCTCCCCACTCCAATCCATCCTCCATTCAACCATTACAGTTAACTTTCCTAAAAAGTACAGGTTTAACTATGTCACTCTCCTACTCAATAAACTATGATGGCTTCCTATTGCCTCCAGGAACAAGCACAAAATGCTTTGTTTAGCATCCAAAGTCCTTTATAACCCAAATCCCTCCTACCCTTCCACTCTTCTTACACCTTACTCCCCGACACCTACTCTTTGATCCAATGATACTGGCCTCCTAATTATTCCACAAACTAGACTCATCTCTTAGCTCTGGGCATTCTCTCTCAAGGGATCCTGTGCCTGGAATGCTCTCCCCTCCTCAACTCTGGCTTCTTTTAAGTACAAACTAACATCCCACCTTCTACAGGAAGCCTTCCTTAACACCTCTGAATTCTAGTGCCTTCCCTTTCTTAATAATTTCCTATTTATCCTGTACATAGTTTGCTCTGTATATATTTTATAAATGTTTGCCTCTTGTCTCTCCCAATAGATTGTGAGCCCCTTGAATGCAGGGACTCTGTGTTGACTGTGCTAAGCCAGGGCTTAGCACACCACCTGGCACATAGTATGTGCTTAAGAAATGATTATTAATTAATTGATTGTGCTTTCCTACAGTAAACAAGTGGTCTTTGGCCACCATCCTTCCAGAACCAGCAGTGACTTTGGACTAACCTCTTCAGGCCCTCCTTTACCTTCTACCCTGTCCAAAAGACACGACCAAAAATCAATGAAGCTGCCAGCTTGAGTTAGAGGACAAGTCTTTCAGGCCTACCTACTCTGTCAGTTAAGGGGATGACGAAAAAATGAGCCCCACACAACTACTCAAGACCACCACAAACATACAGGCCCATGGCCACATCATGTCCCATGGGGGCATGACTCATGCGTCACCAGGTCTATCTACCAAAAATCTCCTAGTGGATTGACTTTTCCAGTTCACTGCCTGATCCTCAGGGCAGTTAAGTAGTGCAGTGGACTTGGAATCAAAATGGCCTAGGTTCAAATGCTGTCTCAGCTGTGGGACCCTGGATAAGTCACTTCCTCTTCCTCAGCCTCAGTTTCCTCATCTGTAATATGGGGATAATAACAGTACCTATCTCACATAGTTCTTGTGAGGATCAAAGGAAATAACATATGTAAAGTATATTCTAAACCTTAAAGTACTCTATAAATGCTAATGATTGTCATTATTACTATGGGTTTTTTTATTATTTTGATTGGTCTATTTAACTAAAGCAAGGGTTCTTAACTGGGGAACATTAATTTGGTTTTTTTTAAATATTTTGACAATTGCAGTTTAATATAATTGGTTTCCTTTTCAGTCCTATGTATTTTATTTTGTGCATTTTAAAGCATTATAATGAGATGGAATCCACAAGCTTTACCAGACTGTCCAAGGGGTCCATGATACATAAAACATTGAAAACTGAATTAAAGGCTATGGCCTCCATGAAGGGCCCAAAAGAGCTGAGCCTGAACCTGACCCACTCATAATTATCCTAATGTTCTCTTGAAGTCAGGAAGACTGGAGTTCAAATCTAGCATCAGTTACTGCCTAGCTGTTGTGATCCCGGTCAAGTCACTTAACCTCTATCTGTCTTAAGTTTCCCCATCTGAAAATGGGGATAATAATAGCACCTACCTCTCAGGGGTGTTGTGAGGATCAAATTAGATGTTTTAAAATTGTTTTGCAAACCTTAAAATATTATATAAATTCTGTTGTTGTTGTTATTACTATTATTATTATTATCATTATCATTATTATCATCATCACCCAAAATCTGTTCTTGAACAAAGAGGTTCCTTTGTGCAAAGAGTCCCTAAAAGAGAACTTAAATAAACCAACAAAGCCAAAGATGGCTGCCTGCACAGAGACAGACAGCCCACCTCCTACAAACCTACTCTAGCAAAAACCTAAGAATAGTACCAGATACTATGAGGAGTAAATTACTTCCTCCACCCAGAAATGGACAAAAAGTCACTTTACCCACAGACAGAAGGAAAGGGAGCCAGAATAAAGCCAGAAATCCCCCAGTAAAACAAAAGATGGACCAAAATCACCTGCAGTTTGCAAGGTTCTGTATCCAGAAGCAAAAAGAGTGGAGAAAGGCCCAATGGGGTTGGAAATCCTTAGTGTGGACCTTAGTCCATAGTGTTTTGGACCTATGGACACAACAGCACACAAACTAGGACACCCTGGACCCAGAGCCTCTGAGGTCCCAAGTACTCTGTCCAGAGATACCATAGAAATCCCTGAAGATCCAGGGCTCTAAGCTTTAAAGATCAAGGGCAGCAGCTAAAACCAACTAGGTCTTTTGTGGTAGATACACCCAGGGTGGTAGGGGTCAACAAAGCAACCTTGATGTCCCAGATCAAGACCAAGCAAGACCAATCACTATAAAAAATTTTTATAAGTCCAGAGACAAGTCCCTAAAAATTACAATAGACCAAACACAAATCAATGACTCCATGAGACAAAAGTAAATACTAAAACAAAATTTAAAGTTTGAAAAAAAAAGATGAAAACTTAAGATATCTGCTATCAAAAACAACTGACCATGGAAACAGGTTAAGGAGAGATAATTTAAGAATCATCAGGTCCATAAATTGGAATAATTTTCTTAAAGTCTAAATACTAAATTTCAAGAAATATTTCAAGAAATTATTTCAAGAAATAATGAAAATGATTAAAACTATTAGAACCTGAAAGCAAAGTGAAAATAAAAGGAATCCACTAATCCCCAAAAAATAAAAGTCCCAAGAATGGTGTAGCCAAACTCCAGAGCTTCCACTTCAAAGAAAAAATATTATAAGCAGTCAGAAAGAGTCAAGAACCAAGGAGCCATAATTAGGATAATATAATATAAGGTAGCTTCTATATAAATGAGAGAAGATCTTGGAATTCAATATAACAGAAGGCAAAATATATAGCCTTACAACCAGGAATAATTTACACTACAAAAATAAGTATAAATCTGTGAGGGAAAGGAGGCAAGGAATTGCTATTTAATGGAATAGAAGATTTTCAAATATTAGTGATGAAATGATCAGAGCTGAGTAGGAATTTTGAAATATAGGATCAGGAAATATAGGGTAAAGAGAAGGGTCAAAAGAAACCTAGAAAGGTAAATTTTATTTGAACAACTGGAAAAGGCTATACAATGATAAAGTACTAATAAGTCTAATGGGGAGGAGGGAGAAGAGAGACAGAAGAACCTAAGGTTCTTCAGAACCTTAATGTCTACTAATGGTATTGAGGGAGTTAAATAAGAAAAATAAGATGTCCTAGAGGGGAAGTGAGTGGATTCTGTTCTAAGGGTTTTAAGTGGGGGAGGGTGAAGGCAAGGCAAAAGAAATACACTAGAAAAGAGGAAGAAGGAGGTAGATTTTAGTATTTCCTATAATTGGGGCACGTGAAAAGAATGATACAAAAACACGTGGGCATCAGATGAACTTTGCTCTTGTATGAAATGAATATTAAGAGGTTTTAACACACACATACACTGTTTGGTATAGAATATATAAAACTCAGAAATATAGTTGGTGATAAGGTGGTCAGGTTAAGAGGGAAGAAGAATAATACTTAAAAAAGGGGGAAGATAAAGTGGCAAGTAAAATAAAGATCCTGATCCTGAAGGGGTAAATTAAAAGGAATAAAAAAAGAAAGGTAAAGAACTGGAAACTAATGGAGTACTCATTAAATGGGGAATAGTTGAACACACTGAGATATATGAAAGGAATGGAATACTATTGCACCCTAAGAAATGATTTCAGAGAATGCTGGTAATTATGAACTGATGCTGAGCCAATTGACCAGGAGAACAATTCATAGCCATTGTGTGGGTTTGATTTGTTGACTTTGCTTATTTGTTATGGGAGATGGGGAGGGGCGAAGGTTGTCTGTTTTCAGTTGGAACTGGGGTACAGGAGAGAAAAGAGAGGTAGCAATAGTAATGTCAAAAAAAAAGGAAAAAAGAGGAGGATCACTGAAACATTTTTAAAACTTCACAGAGAATAATAGAAGCAGTTCAAAAGGAAGCACAGAGAAGCAGGGCAGTTTTAATTATATCTTTTTTTTTTTTAAAGCAAGTGGTATGGAACAGAAATTCATGGTGTAATCCTCTATCTGCACTGCTCCACATGTGGAAATGTTCATTTCTGTGTTAAGTTCAGCAAAAAAAATAATTTTAAAAAAAATTTAATTGGGTTAAGAACATGTAGCAATCTGGTCACTGTTGACCCTCATGAGCAGACTTTTCATTAATTTCATTCCACCCTTTAAATTCCAAGTTCCCTGCCATGTTCTCCCTAATCTCTGCCCCCCACCTCCTGGAGAATAAGGGCCTTCTTCATCCTCAGACCTTTATGAGATGTTCAGTATTATATTTCATAATTACCTATAGTTGTGTCTTCTCCTCCAACCAGTCTTGGAACTTCATGAGGACAGGACTGTGTCATACCTACACTTAGCCCAGCACAAGGATCTGTATGCAGCTGACCCTAGGATTTCCCAAACTGGATTTCAGTTCCCTCACACGAGCACCATGCAAAAGCATGAGCCAAGGACACTGCACAAATCTGAGGTCAGGGATTTCAGAGAGTAAACAAGGACCGTTCTGTCTTTGTAAGTCTAGCCCCAGATTACTGTGTTCTTCATGAACATAGCTGAATTTCTCTTTACTGCCACTATCGTCATCCTCCCTTCCTCAAATCCACCCTCCTACATCGACCTCACCTGAAGGGAGCAGTTCAATAAGAGATAACAGAGAATTCAGTTCTGTGACTCACCTGTCCTGTTTTGTGTGGCGTTGGGGTCTCCTTGGGCCTGACAAGGTTCTGGAAGAAACAGACTGAACTGGTACTGGAAACCTGGCTCGAGGCCGGAAATATTAAGTAGCACCTGGGAGGATGAATTAGTCTCATCTTCAAAACCTTCCAATAGCATGTGAGTTGCCACAGTGCTGTTGTCTGAGTGCCAGCTTAGAGTAGCCTCAGCTATGCCCACATCTGTGACCTGGAGCTCAGACACTGGATTTGGTTCTGTTTGGAAAGGAATGAGAATGAGAGAGAGAGAGAAAGAAATTAGCAATCAATTTTAATTCATCAACCAGTGGGGCACCATGATGACCACAAGGAAATGGGGTTGAACTTGTGATTTCATTGACATAGAAAACTCTTGGTTTGGGAAATCACCTGGACCAATGCAGCTCATCACTTTCTCTGAAACCTAAAACCTTAGAGAGCTGCCTAAAGCACGGAGAGGCAAGTGACTTGCCCAGGATCACCAGAGCCTGTGTATGTCAGAGGCAGAACTTAAACCCACATCTTCCTGACTCTGAGACTAGCTCACTAACCACTATGCCACAACACCTCCCTCCATGGAGAACCAACACCCCTCCATTACCAAGCCGCGTAATCTGGCTCAGGCCTAGTGAGAGTATGAGGGTTAGTTCTAGGAGCATATTTTAAGGACAGGGACAAGCTGACACACAGCCAGAAGAAGTCAGTCAGCATAGCAGAAGACCTGGAGATTCTGACCTGGAAAGATTGTTGACTGGGGTGGGGGGTGGGGGGGTTGTTGTGAGGAGATAATTAGCCCAGAGAACAGAGGACTCATAGTGGGACAGGGGAGGTTAGACTTGCTTTGTGTGGCCCTAGAGGAAAGACCTCGGGGCAGAAGCTGCAGAGAGACCTATTTCTGTCTGACATTTAAACACAAACACATTCACACACATACACATGTACATACTCACACAGTCTCAAACACTCACACACATACACACACACACACACACACACACACACACACACACACACACCTGTCCAAAAGTAGACAGGGTAATGGTAGAGTTTAAAGACAGCTCCCCTACCCCCCCTACCCCATCAAGTCTTCTCTCCTCTAAACTAAATGGCTTCAGTTCCTTCAACTAATCCTGCAAGTAAACATGGAAGATATTTTGCAGGTAATAATTGCCAGAATCCTATCAAGTTTCTGACTAATTCTCTATTTCCAAATCAAACTTTCACCAAAAAAAAAGGCATTAAAATAAACAAATACATGACCAGAATATTTCAAGAAACAGCTGCAATATAAATATGAAAGGCACCAGGAAAACTTAAAAAGTAAAAATAAAACCTTGCTATGACAAACTACCGAATGAATCCTCAATGGAGAATTTACAGAGAGGCAGGAAGAAGAATGGCCCTGGATGAGACAGTAGAAATGAGGTGCAATCTCCTCGGGCAGAGGGGCTACCCCCACAAGATCAGGATCCATCCATGTCAGACTTTCTGTCCAGCTTTCTGGCAAAAACCCATCCCTCCATAGCAAAACCATGGCCCTGGCACCCTTGAGATGGGCTAGTGCAGAGGCAATGAAGGACCAAGGTGCCCCTGGAGGAGTAATCAGAGCCTGGCAAACCTCTAGGTGCCCAATCCACACAGCATTGGCTTCCTTATTCCTTCTCCCACGGTCTGAGGGTTCCCATCCTTGACTTCCCCAGCACCTGCTTGCATCCCTGCTTGCCCCCAGCCCACCTCCAGGGATCTCCTATTTCAGGCCTCAGACCTTCCTTTGTATGAATAAACAAGTCTAATTAAGGGCTCGTGCTTAGCATGACTGGCCGATCTGACTTCTATGTAAGCTCCTTAAGTCACGAGGAGGCTGGAAGGGGCTGGCACAGAAAGGGAGCCTTCCCCATCCAAACACAGCCTGACAACTGAATCACCCCAGCTGCTTCAGTGTTTTCAACTCCAATGAGACCAGACTCGCTTTTTTCCCCCAGACTCCATGAGAAATCTCTTTGTAAATCAGCCAATATGAATTGAGGGAGTCCCATGGCACAAGGCATCCATTCCCGTTCACAGAGGGACTTAATTATTGCTCAGGGAAAACTGACTTACTTGTCGTGACAGTCACAGCTTTCGGGGATCCCTGAGTCCCATCTTTCAATTCTGGGGAGATGAAGAATACATAATAAGTGCCAGGTTCCAAATCCGTGATTGTAACATTTATGTGCTGCTTGGTGATGACTTTTATTTCCTTCCCGGAATGCACAACGTATCTGTACTCAGAAGCAGCTTGGTCCAAGTTCTTCCAGGTCAGGGTCACCTCAGTTGTCCCCATGCTGACAACTTCAATGTCAAATACCGGATTAGGTTCTGTTTAAGTTTTAAAAGGAAAGAAAGATTATCATAAATGAAACATAAGAATAAATGCACGCTCCACATTTAGAAGCCTCCAAGAAAAGTATTTTTCCCACCACAAAGTAGGGTTTATTTCTTTATGTCTGCTGCTAGGCTAAAAGAATTAATAAAATACCTCACCCAGGGCTGAGTCCGCCGGGGGCAGGCCCCCGGAGTGGGAGCCAGAGCCAGACCTGGGCTGGTGAGCCAGCAAAAAATAAATAGGAAGTTAACTGGGGATGTGAGAGAGGTGAAAAGAGCCAGCAAAGTCCTCATGCAGGAGGCTCTTCAGGAAGATGAGCCTGGACAGGAACCAGGGGTTCCAAAAGGTAGCAGTGAGGAGAGAACATTCCAGGTGCCGAACTAACCAAGGTTCCACAGGCATTCCACCTGGATGGGGCCTCAGAGGTCAATTTGTCCATCATCAGCATTTCAGAGGTGAGGAGACCGAGACCCAGGGAGAGGCCTGGATTCCAAGCCCAGCTATGATGTCCACGTAAGAAAAAGAGACAGACGGCAAAGAGGAAAAGGAGCACTGCGGTACAAAAGCAATCTATGGAGCCCAGCTGATGAGCTAAGTCACCATCCGTGACCTGCAGATGGAGCCACCCCCCAATTCCTTCTTCCTCCTAGTACCACATGGGCACCTGTCCTGGGTGATTCCACTCTATTTCTGCCATCCCTAGCTGGAGGGGAGGAACCCTAGTTATCTTCATTTGGATGGACATCCTACCCCCCCCCCGGTTCCATTCACTTATCTGGTACATTTCTGGACCAAAGGGCCTCTCCCTGGCCACCTCCCCATTAAAATGGAGGGTCCCTGAAGACAGGGACTGTCTTCGCTTTGATGTTTGTATTGCTAGTGCTTACCATAGTGCTTGGGACTTAGTAAGCGCTTCATAAATACTTTTGTATTCTTTCGTGAACCACCTCTAGCATGGCCCCAACATATACACACACAAGGTGCACCACAAAAATGTGCAGAATTATATTCTCATGGGCTCATTCTACTGGCAGGAGCCCCAAGGGCATCCAGTCCAACCCCCTTATCTTATACAGAAGCAAACGGAGACCCAGGGAAATTAAGTAACACGCTCAATGTCACATGGAAAGACTCCAGAAGAAAAAGATCATTTTATTCTCTGTAAGAACTTCATCATCTCAATATGTTCCTATAAGAAATCCGGCTACAGTATAACAGCAAATAGCAAATTTCCTAGTTAGGTTCCACATTTAATGAATGTTCACAGGACGCAAAACAATAAAGAACAAGCTTCTTTCCCACCCTCAAGGGCCTCAGAATCCAAAGGGATCATGGGAAACAGTTCGTAAACCACCAACATAATCATCTTCAGAACAAAGACCCAGGATCATGGAAGGGGAGGCTAAACTTCAATCCATCTGGGGAAGCTTCTTGGAGGGGGAACACAGACTGATCCATGCAGGGGTTCTAAGATCCAATAGGAAAGGTATGGAACTTGGAGTCAGAGGAGCTCTGTGTGAAGCTCCATGCTGCCACCTTCTACCTGAGCAACCTTGGACCAGTATCAAACCTCTCTGGGCTTCAGTTTCCTCCGCTCTAAAATGAAGGGATTTGACAGTATGCCCCAAGGGCTTTCCCAGACCTTCTATTCACTTCTATTAAGTATGGAGACCAGTGAAGAAATGGGTGGGGCAGGAGAAGCCAATGGCAGAAGAAGAAGGTAAGAGACAGAGGATGGGCAAAGTCCATCTCCTCCACATTGAGTTTAAGAAGACACGGGCACATGTGAGCAGCTGAATGGAGACAAACAGTCAGAAATAACAATAGCCGACATTTCTATAGTGCTTTAAGGTTTGCTAAGCACTAAATAGACATTATCTCATCTGATCATCACAATAAATCTGGGAGGGAGGTGTTATTATTCTCCCCAGTTTACAGATGAGGAAACTGAAGCAGAGAGGTTTAAGAACTTTCCCAGGGTCACAAAATTAGTAAAAGACTAAGCCAGCATTTGAACTCAGGGCTTCCCAGCTCCAAGCCCAGCACTCTTTCTACCCACCTCACAGCTTCATTAAAACCTTCTCAGGTAGGAAGCTACTCCTGACCACCAAGCAAAGTGGCATGTAGCCAAAGAAGCTAGGGACAAGAGATTGAGGCCTCCCTGAGTATTTCACACACACACACACACACACCAAGAGTGGATTGTGGCCCAAGAAGGAATGTTTATACCTCAAATGGTGAGAAGTTTCAGGAAACTTGTCCAAGGTTTTGAGTTCAAGACTAACCTTTGGCACAGGTCTAAACATGAAATTCCTGTGTTTGAGAATCTGGAGTGTCTTTCTATTGTCTGTCCATCCATTAAAGTTCCAGTTCCTTTGCTTGACATTCAAGGCCCCCCACAATCTGGCTCTGCTGTGTCTTCCATGAAGCTTCCCCCAAGCCATGACCACCATCCCTTCATCCTCCACCTAGTTTTCACCTCTCTGAAGCACCAACGTATTGTCTCTATGATGGCTCCCTGTCATTCCCCTTGCCTCTCTGTTCTCCCTAACAGCCTGGAAGCTCCATGAGGGCAGGGCTGTCTTGTCTTGGCCTTTTGCTTCCCTCCCACACACCACCTTGGCCTAGCACAGGGCTCTGAATACAGCTGGCTCTTAATAATTGTTTGTCCAAGTGAAAGGGACTGCTGAACAGAAAGCAGATGGGCCATGAGAGTTTCCAGAGTTGGAGCCGAGATCAAGGTTCTGCCAGAGATCAGGGTTTTAAACCAAGGCCCGGTGTCTCCTTTCACTAACCTAGCTCTGCTGGATAGTAAGAATAGCCTTCCACCTAATGAAGCACTAAAGGGTTCCCTTTGCAGATAAAGAATCTGATGTCACCCTTTGATTCAGCAACAGCACTTTTAGGTCTGTATCCCAACGAGATCATAAAAATGAGAAAAGGACCCACACGTACAGAAGTATTTATAGCAGCTCTTTCTGTGGTGGCAAGAACTGGAAATTGAGGGGATGCCCATCAGTTGGGGAATGGCTTAACAAGTTGTGGTGTATGAATGTAATGGAATACTACTGTGCTATAAGAAATGATGAGCAAGCAGACTTCAGAAAAACCTAGAAAAACTCAGAACCAGGACAACATTGTACACAGTAACAACCACATTGTGGTTCTCAGCAATGCAAGGATCTAAGACATCTCCAAAAGTCTCATGATGGAAAATGCTATCCATATCCAAAGAAAGAACTATGGAGTTTGAATGCAGATCAAAGCATACTATGTTCTCTTTTTTTTCTCTCTCTCTCTTATGTTTTGTTTTGTTTCTTCTTTCTTGTGGTTCCTTCTATTGGTTGTAATTCTTCTTTACAACATAACTAATGTGAAAATATGTTTAATAGGGAAAAAAAAAAAGAATCTGATGTCACTTACGTGTTGACCACTTTTTGCAGCAAGTACTGGTACCATTCTTCAACTCGATCTCGTACATCTCCCCAGGGCTCAACCCCACAATCGTCTTATTCACTGTACTCCCATCCTGGATACTCCAGGACACATATCTACCTTCGCTGGTCACATTGCTGATGGACAAGTTTTCTGGTAAATCAATCAAGTGAATTTCAGTGGTGTTCGAACTTAAAGTCATCGGCCCGCATTCAACACCTGTAAGGAAACAAGACCCAGACAATGGTGTCCCCTCAGTTCTCATAGCCATGGAACTTGGAGAGCACTGATAATCACAGGATAATAAACCTCAAGGTAAAGGAGATATCAGAGGACATCTGGTCCAGTCCCTTCAAATGAGGAAACCAGAGTCGAGAGGTTAAGTTCCAAGTAACAGAACTGGGATTCTAATTCATTTTCTCTAACCCCAGACCCAAATTTCTTCCCACCCCATGGCACTGCCTCTCACTAAGGCAGACTAGCTTCTCAGTAAGGAAGATTCCATTAACTGTGAAGCAAGATAATATGGTGGAAATAGTCCCAGATTCAAATTCCACCTTTAGCAGTTCCTAGATGGTTCAGCTGAGGGAAAGCCATTTATCCTTTCTCAAAGTCTCAGTTTCCAGATCTGTGACGTGGAAAATTAGAATATTTATAGCATCTACTTTATTGGTTTGTTGTAAGGATCAAATAAGACAGTAACTTTTACTCTCCTTTCTATAGAGTTTTAAACAGAGCACTCGCCTCAAAACAACCCTGTGAAGTAGATATAGTATTGTCCCCATTTTGTAGATTAGGAAAACTGAGGCTCAAAAAAAGGTCCCAGGGTCCTACAATCAGTACATGTCACAGCTGGAAGTCAAGCCCAGGGCCATAATTCTAAACCCTAAGTTCTCTCTACTATAGATAGCATAATAACATACAAAGCAGTTTGTAAGCATTAAAGGCTATGGCTCTATCACCGATTGACTCATTTTGAGCTAACCACCTCTATGCCCTAGTAAGGTCAGATAGAGAAGGAAAGTTCCCCTCTAGACAAAAATGGATTTGGGAAAGGTTGAACAAATTGGGATACATGGATATAATTGGAATATGGCATAAGAAATTATGAATATGAAGAATGCCAAGAAATTCAGGAAAGATTGACTAAATCGATACAGAGCAAAGCAGTCAGAGCCAAGAGAGCCATGTATGTGACGACCACAATAATGAAAAGGAAAATAGAGGTCTGACAGTGAGACAATTCTCTTGCCTCTCAGCATGGAAGTGGCCAGACCACAGGTGCAAATAAGGCTGGCTTTCATTTTCTGACATGGGCTGTGTATTGATTTATTTACTGAAATACCTGCCTACATTCCCAAGAAAGATTCTTTGCTGGTTGAGAGTCATTGTGAAATGACAGCATTTTTTAAAAAAATCATCAATAAGAATTTTTCTTAAATCCTTATCAGCTGATTGATGCCTCCTCTCCACTCCAGTCATTTTAACCTCACTCCTGCATACATCTCAGTGCTGTTTAACTGCTTTGTTCTTTAGATCAGTAGAGCTGCTTCTGATCCCAGGGATTCAAGCACCCATCAAAGGCTTTTGTTTATTTGTTAATCAGATTAATGAAGAGCAACAGTAACCACCCAGAAATTCTATAAGTGTTTATATATGGGCTACTGTAATTATAAAAGTCCATTTGGTGAACTGGGTCTCCCTGACCCTGAAAAGAAAGTCTAAACTGGAGCAAAATCTAGACCTTATTGGCTTTTGGAAATGAGAAAGAAATAAAGGAAGGAAGGGAGGGAGGGA
>NW_020954600.1:90844-185229 GCF_900497805.2 Vombatus ursinus
AAAGAAGGAAAGAAAGGAAAGAAAGAAAAAGGGAAGGAAGGAAGGAATGAAGGAAGGAAGGAAGGATCATCTGCAAAAATGTCTGAGGGCTTTGTGATCTTGAGTGAACATGCATTCCCCTTCATCTCCATTAGAGGGCAGTAGAAAACAGTCAGCATACTTACAAAAGAGTCAATGGTACTTACAGTCACCTGCAACTGCAATCTGTAACAGAAAGAAAGAAAAAAGGAAGTCAGTCAACCCACTGGGCTATGGAAAATGCAAACCAGGGGGGGGAAAAAAGGCAGTTGAGAATTTCACAGCTGGGGGAGAAGGTGGGGGCCACTGCACCAGGTTGGAGTTGGATGATGGAGCTCTAAGGTTCCTTTCTAGCTAGCTCTCTGCTCTAGCGCCGCTGCTCCAAAGCCCAAGCAAAAGTATTGGAGCATTTAGTCATTAGGTCCTCGGACTTAGAGCCAATGTGCTTCAGCATCAAAAGGACTGGCTCTGAAGTGAGGGCCTGGGTTCAAATCCCAGCTCAGCCACTTATGCCTGTATGATATTGGAAGTAGCTCCTCTCTCTAGTCCTCAGTTTACTCATCTGCAAAATGAGGAGGTTGAACTAGAGGACCTCTACTGTCCCTTACAACTCTAGATCTATGATCCCATGATCTCCAGTGGTTCCCATTTTAGTGGTTCACAAGGTGGCCCAAGATGGTCCTGCTACAAATTCTTTCATGGCCCCCTAAGCAGTAAATACACGCAGAAATGATGAGTCCTATATTAAAGTGCCCCAGGGATTTCACAACGCTTTGTTGTTGTTGTTGAAAGAGGTTTGAGGAACAAAAACCATTGAGAACCTCCTGAACTCATTCTTCAAGGATCTAGTTGAACTCCTTCATTTTATAAGCCAAGGTCAAGAGAGGGGAAGGCACCCAGGAGAGGCAGAAGAGAGGCGAGGTCCGAGCCCCCTGCAAAGCCAGCCTGCCTGCCACTCTCCTCCCTGGCATCGTATCATCACAGGGGTGCAGAGGGAGACTCGGGATTTATTTCCAAAATATCACCCGAGGGAGAAGGCAGACACAGAAAAACCTTGGACAGATTAAGAGGTATATGAACTCAGCGTAAACCGCTTCTCCAGGTTCTCACCATATTTTGAAGGACGCAGAGCAGAGCGTAACTGAGAGGAAATCTCATCTTTAAATTTTTGAGTGGACACAGCTGTAGCTTCCTTGGAGCCAGGAGGATATGAGTTCAAGCCCCACTCTGACCAATGGCGGCTGAATGACATGGGCAAATCATCTAACCTCTCAGTGTTTTGGGGCCGTGTGAAACTCATAAAGAAAGTCCATGAGGATCCCCGTGGGTGGCACGTCGACTTAGAAAACCACCAATTACCCTTATCTGTCGCATTATATTTTTATTTATTTTGTTAAACATTTCCCAATTACATTTTAATCTGGTTCAGACCTCACTCATTACTGACCAGCAGCAGGCTGGTTCCTCTTCTCTAGACAAGCTGCTAAGAGAATGAGGAGCAGAGAAGGTTCTGGCTTCCACCAGCAAGGGGCGGGAGTTTCCTCATCCAGGAGCAATCACAGGCCAGGCCCTAAGCCTTCACATCCGTCCTCCATTCAAATACTCAAATGGATCTCTAGTCTCACTGACTCAAGAGTTCCCTCCTACAATACAGATGGCAGCTGTAACCATCCCTGTCTGCTAGTCCTCTGAGACTCGTATACACATACTCCCAAAAGGTCACTCCAGGCTTCTAACCCCCCAGTGTCCTGGAGCCCTTCCCGGCTCTCTCCTGACTTGGGAGGTACCATGGAACCCTGGAGCTGCCTGCCACCTGTCATCCCTCACTCTGGCCATGTGCCTGACCCCTCTTCTTTTCTCCTCTGCCATCCTGGCAGAGATGCCAAATTCATATTCCCAACCCTCTCCCCCATGCCCTCTCCTTCTCACCTTAGAATACCAGGCGGCTTCCTTCAAAGCCAAGTTCAGGGGCCACCTCTACAGGAGGCCTGGCCTGATCCCTATAGTTGTTAATATTCTGTGACCTACAAACTTACTCTGTATTTATTCCATATCTATCTCATAAATATATATACACTGTCATATATATGCTATTATTTTGTCCCAGCAAAATATGTTAGCTCCACAAAAGCAGGGACAGTTTGACAGTTTTGATTTCATCTTTGAATACACAATGCCTAGCCCAGTGCCTGGCCCATAGTAGGCATTCAATAACGGTCTGTTGAACTGAATTGAAATTGGTGATATTTAATTTCCCCTCCAACGGGGGGACAAACTCCTAAGTGCCTCATTTCCTTCCTTCTATCAGCAGATGGCAGCAACCGATGCTTTTTTAAAATCGATGAACCAAAAGCAGAAATCAGAGCATTTTGTTGCTGCCCCGACCTGGGAGATCAGCGATTGTGCACTCTTATGGCTAGACATGAGGACCTTGAAGACCAGGGAGGTCGAGTCGTTTGCATAAGGTCACACAGCTAATTCATAGGATCAATGAGACCAGAACCACAATCTGGTGAAGCCTTCAGACCCCTTCTCAGAATCATGTTTCCAAATGCATAAAATACAAAGGCTTATAAAATTCCAATATAATTATAAATTATACTGAAACATAGGTATCAACATGTGATTAAAAGCAAGTTCACAGACCTCAGGTTAAGAATGTCTGGCCTAAATGATCTCTAAGATCCCTAAAGAGGTGACAAAAATTTGTCCAAAGCTTTTAAAAAAGAAAAAATGACACCAAGCCTCCACAATCAGTTAAATGAAGGCCTGGCTTCTCAAACTTAATCAGGAGCAGGGGTGAAAGCAAATCTATATGAGGGGGTACTTTTAAAAAAAATCTAGTGTTCTCACATTGCATCCTAATGTAACAAAGCAGAAGGAGAAGTTGGCTGAAGGCCTTCCCAGTAGCACTTCCTGTAGGGATGGCCTCACTTACTTCCCCTTCCAGGGGGCCCAAAGAGCCTCTGGGGGTTAGGAACAAAGAAGGAGCCCTCCCCACTCACCTTCCCCAGAAAGCCCTCACACCCCCAAGCACATTTTCAATGGCCAAAGCATACTAGTTTGGAAAGTTCTGATGGCAAGAGAAGGGACAAGCAGGCAGGACAGACCAGAGGGAAAGCCGCCCTCCAACCCTGCCTCGGTGTGCCCCCGCCACCACTCACCAGCCAGTTTTAAGTAGCTGCTTATGCTACAGGGTAAGAATAGGGCCTTGCCCTTAGAACATGCTAGTCAAACTCCCGCCTAAACAGAAATCCCATCTATGTTATCCCCTCCCAGGGGCACTCTGGCCTTGGTCTGAACTCCCCAGAGAAGAGAGAACTAACATGGTTGTCCCCCCCCACCCAGCCCAGCAACCCATTCCACTTTTGGATGGCTCACTGGTCAGAAGCGTTTCCCTTCCCCAGTCCTAACTCTGCCTCTTGGGAGCATCTCCCCAATTGCAGGGCATTGCTCTTTGCTCCAAGTTCTGCCCTCTGAGGCCTAGCAGAAAAAAGTCTGAGCCATCCTCCGGGGTATAGCCTTTCAAATGCCTCCGGACAGCTCACTCCACTTCCAACTATGCTCTTCTGCAGGATACTCAAAATAGCCTCAGTTCCTTCAGCCAATCTTCACATGGCATGGACCCAAGGCCTTGCTGAATTCTGGTTGCCCTCCCCTCTGGACGCTCCAACGGCTCAACACCCTTCCTAAAGTGTGGCGCCCAGAACTGAACACAACACTCCCAATGGGGCCTGGCCAGGGCCGAGGACAGCAGAACTGTCTCCTCTTGAGACCACTATGTCGGGCTTAACACACCCCAAAATCACATTTACTTTCTTGCCAGCCATACCACATCATTGACTCATCTTGAGCTTGCAATCCACTAACACCCCCAGATCTTTTTCAGAAAAACTGCTAGAGCAGAATAGACCATAATGAACAGTGCTATTCAGTACCTCCAAAAAGCCACAGTTTCATAGATATGCTTTACTTGGCTGTGGCTTCCAAGTACCCACCTCTGAACCTCACTCTCTAACCACGCAATTTGGCCACCTATGCAAATGAAGAAACAAAGGCGGGTCAATAGGACTGGGGGGGGGGGAAGGGAGGGGTTGGGGGTTTTCCCTTTACTCTACTGACAGTAGCTGATAGTGCCCAGCCACAGCAGGGACATTGTGAGGACAAAGTCTGGCCGTTGACAGAGTCCAACTCAACAAAATCTGTGGGCCGTGGGGCCCCCACCCTTCTATTTCAGGAGAACAGACGCCCCCTTTGTGTACCCCTGCAAGCTGGGGGACTTGTCTTCCTTCCCGACACTGGACACTTTTCTTCTTTTCCTCCTAAGATCCTTCCTTTAACAGGACACCCCAGGCTGACGACACTGGACAACTTCTCCAATGGGAGTGTTAGGGAGGCCCTCCCTGGGAGAGAGAAGACAAGAGTGAAGAGGGAAGTGACCCGGGTTCGAATCCTGGCCTCAGCCATTTAACTAGCTGTATGACCTTGGGTGAGTCACTTAATTAACATCTCTGAGCCCCAATCTCCTTAGATGTAAGATGGAAACATAATACCTGCGTCTCAGACTTGTGTCTAAAAAGACTAAATGGAATTATTTAACCTGTCGGTCATTTATTTATCTGTGCGATAATGGGGTTGGACAAGATAACTAGATAAGGTCATGACTGGCCCTGTTCAGCTGTGATCCTGTGATGTTCAGTAAAGTACTTTGGAAAATAAGACGCTATGTAAATATCAGCTGCTTATTATTTTTAGTTTCATCTCTTCCCTGATCATGACTCATTTTACACACACACACACACACACACACACACACACACACACACATTCCCAACAGCAAAATAACCACAAATAGACCTCCACCTAGACAAAATGAAGCGATTAAGGTGCATTTCAGAGCTGAAAGAAATTCAACAAGCACTTATTAAAGTGCCACTATGTGCCACATACTGGCTGTATCACCAAAAAACAACAACAACAAAATCCCACACAATCACTGTCCTCCAGGGACATCCATTCTGTTTGGGGGGGGGGGGAGACCATCTTTTCATGACATTCAAATTCTGCCAAGTCTTACAGAATTGCTAGTGGTCCATTCTGGCTGTTGGATTCTCCTCTCATCCAGACCTGGGTCATGTGAAGCTCTCTAGCTCTACTGCTGCTTGCCATCTATTTTATAAACTAAATGCAGGTCTCCACTTACAGAATAAGCAAATTCTCTTCCCTAACCACATGGTCAAGAGTGGAGTGGTATGATGTAAAATAAAGGAAAGAATGCTCAGCTTGAAATCTGGATTCAAGTGATAGCTCCAACACTTATTAAGTATGTTGCTTGGGGCAAATAACAAACAGTAGGACTCAGTTTTCTCCTCTGTAAAATAGGGGTAAAAATATTTGCGCTACATGCTTCACAAGAGTTTTGTCAGCAAAGTATTGTGAAAACCTACAAATATACGTCCATCAAAAGGGCATTTATTATGCAACTGTCATGAGCCAGGCATGGGGCTGGGCACTATGATTCAGGCCCTTAAACTTTTTTTTTGCTTTTTGGTAAGGCAATTGGGGTTAAGTGACTTGCCCAGGGTCACACAGCTAGTGTCAAGTGCCTGAGGCCGGGTTTGAACTCAGATCCTCCTGACTCTAAGACCAGAGCTCTATCCACTGTGCCACCTAGCTGCCCCCTGGGCCCTTACACTCTTAAACACACTCAGCATCTCTTTTTTTTTTTAGTGATGCTACAGCTACTGCTGCCTCCCAGGCTGGTAGCCTTGCCACTATCTCTGGCTCTTCCTCCACCTTCGAGGTCCAAAGAGCCAGGGCTTTCCCCACGACACATATTCCTGCCAAGTGCCAATCCAGGCTTTGCTTGAAGACCTGAGGGAGGGGACCCCCCTGCTCCCCAAGGCCTTTGTTCCACTAGAGGACAGCTCTAACCATCAGGAACAATTCTTCTTTATGTCAAACCTTAATCTACCTCTTGGCAGCTCCTAAACAACTACTGCTTCTAGTTCAGCCCTGTAAGGAGAATGGAGGGAAGGGAAGAAACATGTATTAAGCACCTACTGTATGTCAAGCACTTTGATAGGTGTTTTATAAATATCATCTCTTTTGATCCTCGCATCAATCCTGGGAGGGAAGTGCTTTTATTATCCCCCATTTTAGAATTGGAGAAATTGAGGGAAGCAGAAGTAAAGTGACTTGCCCAGGGTCACCCAGTGCTCTATCCACTGTGCCATCTACTTTCCTTATAGGGTCAAGCAGAACAGATCTACACTGTCTTTCTACACGTCTGCCCCATAAATACTTGGAAACAGCTCTCACTCCTTCCCTTCCTCACTACTCTCACCTCACCCTCCCCACCACGTGTGCCAACCCAGTCTCTATAAAAGAGTTCTAAGTTCCCAGAATTCAGAGACTTTGCCTTATCCATCCTCACGGCCCAAAGACTGGGCCAATAGGAGGGTCTCCCAACTGGTCTCCCGGCTTCTAGCACCTTCCGATCTCCAATCCCTCTGCTACGTAGCCTCAGCCAAAATAATCTTCATAAGACACAGTCCGACTGTGTCACTTCCGGGTTCAAAAGCCTACGGTGGCTCCCCATTGCCCACAGGGTAAAACAAAAACGCCTCAGCCTGGCATTCAATGCCCTCCACAATCTATTTCCAATCTATCCTCCAGCCTTATTTCACACTGTTTATTTCCCTTCACACAACTCTACAATCAACTAATCAACCAAACTGACAAACACTTAGGAAGCAGCTGCTACGTGTCAGGCACTGTGCTAGGCTTGGGGGACTCAAAGACAAAAAAGAATCGAAAAGTCTCTCCCTTCAGGGAGCTTGCATTCTATCTAATATAATCCAGGAAAACTAGATGTCTCCAATCAGAATAATAGAACTACACCTCGAAGGGACCCAAGGGGCCATCCTGCCCAACCCCCTCGTGAGCCAAGTGATGAGCCTTGAGCCCAGGAAGGAACCTTGTCCTCGGTCACACAGGTCACAAGCATTGGAGATGGGACTCAAAACCACATCCACCAGTTGTACAGTCAGGGCTTTTCCCACTGTCTGGCCACCCTCACCCCACAGACGCGCCTACCTTTTCTGCCTTCCGTGCAGATTAATCCTCCCTGCCTGGGACACTCTCTCACCTCTGCACACGGAAATCCTCTTCTGTTCCATGCCCAACTCAGGCACCACCTTCTCCCAGAAGACTGCCTTGATCTGACCCTACTGAAAGGGAGCTCACCCTCCTCAGATGTTCCCAAATGTGTCTTGTCTTTGCCAGCATTATTCCCTGCTATCTACACATAGACACACAAGATCAGATTGTGAGCTCATTGAAGGCAGGTTCTGCATACTCCATCTTCTTTCTCTCTCTCTCTCCCCTTTTCCTTCTCCCCCCCTTTTTAAGCTTAATAAATATGCCAGAAAGCAGGCACTCAATGCATAATTATTAATTGATCAAACTAAAAAGGAAGAGTAGAAATCCATAGCATTTCCCCCTCCCCACTCCACAAAGCCTTGGGGTCTGCAGGTGAATCACCCGGGGCAGTTTAGATATTAACCAGGAGCTGCATTTCAGCTTCTTCATTCTGAATGTTCAGGTTTTAGGGATGGCTAATAAGTGACTGAATAACAGACTGGGTGACAGACAATAGGCCCTTTATGCCTCCGAAGCTAAGCCTCCACACAGTGTGACAGGCGGTATTTTTACCCAGTGATGTAATTTTTTTTTAATATGCAGAGCTACAAGTCATGTTTTTAATCCAACATTTTCTGGGCTAAGGAATAAGCACGTTTTCCTTTGTAAAGTCCAAAGCAGCTTCCTGCCCCCGTCCTCCTCATCCCAATCTCCCTTGGGTAAATGTTGTCAGCAAAGATAGAGGGGACCCAGTTGGAAGTAACAAACACCACAGCCCAGGAAAAAGAGCCTCAATGTATGTGGTGTTAGTCAAGTTCAAAAGAAAATGGGAAAGAAAGAGCCCAATGCTGAGAATCAGAAGGCCCAAGGCCTAGTCTCATCTTGGCCACTAACTGGCTGGGTGACTCTGAGCTAGTCACTGCCCATCTCAGGGCCTGTTCTCCCCTCTCTGAAATGAAGGGGGTGCCCTTCAAAGGCTTCAGGTCCTGCCCACTCTGACATTCCAGGACTCTGGCCATTACGCCTCCACCACCAAACAGAACTGGCTATTGGCAACAGGCAATACCAGTGATAGATCACAGGCAAATCAAATTTGGAGTCTTAACCTTCTCCTCGTGCAAGGAAAAAGCAGACAGAAGAGAGAAAAACCACCTGCGCCATGACCTTCCCCCAGACGTGGAAGCCAGGCAGAGAGCAAACACAGGCAGACGAGGGTCTGGTGCTCTGGACTGGCCGTGTTTGCGTTTAATATGCTTCCAAAACACGAGGATGAGAGGACAAACGAGGAAGCAGACAGAGTGACCCAGCCCTGGGTGAAATCCATCCCAAAAGGCAGGCTGGGGGAATGAAGGGGGAGGGGGAGGCTCCCACACCTGCCTGCCCTGCCCTGCCCCTCCCTTGCTCCACGGCCAAAATAACGGCTGATTTTCCTAAGTAGTTACAGTGGCCCTGAGCATATGGAAGCATGACTGCTCTCTGGGCCTCTTCCCCAACCTTGTAAAGAAAAAGCCACTCAATTGGAAATCCAAAGTCCTGGTTTCAAATCCAGTATCTGCGTGACCTTGGGCAAGTCGCCATTCATCCTGAGGCCGTTTCCTCCTCCACTGCTTCTTGTTTGAAATATGGTGCCTTCCCTCAAGGAGTTTACTCTCTAGGGCAGGAGCCCTGACCGGCACTCAGCACCAGGCCAAGTTAGTCTGCTCCTCCAGCCACTGACGTTTTGGAGAAACTGCTCACATCCTGCTGAGAGGCCTCGTGGACAGAGAGCCAGGCCTGATGCGCTACCCCCTGGGCCACCCGGCTGTAACCAAAGTATCACAACAGGTTCATTCATGGGAGGGCCAAGAGGACAAGAACAGCTCACATTCACAGAGTATATTAAATTTTAAAAGCACATTTGACAGATGGGTTAACTGAGGCTCACAGAGGGGAAGTGACTTCTTATGGAAAGTCTTACAGCTAACAAGTATCAGATCCAGGATTTGAACCCAGATCTCCCAACTCCTGGCCCATTGTTCTCCATGGATTCCTATAGTTGCTAGTGTTGTCCTAAAAAAAAAAAATTTTACCTTGAATTTTTTAAATATATTTTGTATGTATTTTCACCTAGGAGATAGACTTGGAATCAGAACAATCTGAATTCAAATCCTGCCTCACATAATTACTAGCCCTATCCCCAGTTCCTGGCACCAAATAAATGCACCTTGATTGACTAATGTGCAGGAAATGCTTGGTAAACACCCAAGTGCTAGACCAATTCCGACAGGCTTATCAACCCAGGGGCCCCAGTGCACCCCATCTCCCTCTGCCTGGACAAGGAGAGAACTTTCCTATGACAAAGGGAAGGCAGCTTCCAGAATGACCTCTCCCTGAGGCCTCATGTGCCCTGCCTCCCACACACTGCCTGGGCCTCCAGAGCTTTCTTAGAGGCCCCAGGGGAAGACGGTCCCCCCTTCAGCACAAGCCTTTCTGGGGAGCCACGCTGCTGGGGCAGGCCTCCTTCCGCAGACCCCACATCAGCCAGGCCGACTCATCTCATGGCTAACTCTGGGGAACAGTTCCAATCATCAACAGCAGAATATCCAGCTGCCCTCTACGGGGCTGAGAGGGCCCCAAAATGAAGGCTTCAGGAGCCACTCAAACTACTGAGAAGGCCCATTTGCCTTAAAGCTCCCAGGCATTGGAACCCAGTCAGCCAGGGCAAGAGAAGGAAAGCAGGACGGGCCTGGGCTGAATGGAGCATTGACTGTGAACAAGAAAGAAGCCTGCTTCCGGGAGCCAAGATGGTGGAGTAAAAAGGTAGTCGCTCTCACCCTCCCCTATCAACCTCTGAAAACCCAGAAAATATCACCCCAGAAAACGCCCTGGAACAGCTGAACCAGAACAAAGATGGGGTGCAGCAGTGCAGTAGCCCAGGTAGCTAGAGGGATTAACGGGAAAAGCCCCTCTTACCCTGGGGGAAGGGGAGCAGTATGGAACAGGAGTCACCCAGCCAGCTAGTGGAAAGACCCACTTCAGCACACCAGGAGGAGATTCTGGTGCCTCGGCATTCTACAGCAAACAGGTCTCCCAGTGCCTCAGCAAAAATAAGGGAAGCAGCACTAACAAAGGGCCCCAGGTGGATAAGCACCCGGCAGCATTCCTCTGAAAGGAAATGAAGAAAGCAACCTAGAGGTGCTTTCCAGCCTTGTTGATTCCAGCCCAACACCAGGTAAGCTGTCAGAACCCCACAGCCTCCAACGGCCAACCAGGAGGAGATCCCGAAGCCCCGGTGGTCGAGCAGGCAAACGCCAACAGCTGTACCTCCAAGTGCCTCAGTGAGGGTGGGGTAACTGGTGGAGACCAGCTCAGAAAACCACCACGTGCCTCGGCATTCTACAGCAAAGAAGTCTCCCAGTACCTCAACAGAAATAAGGGAGGCAGCCCTGCAAGGGGCCCCAGGCAGATAAACACCTGGCAGCACTTATCTAAAAGGAGCTAAACAAAGCTAAAGGAAAGGAAAAGCAGGCAACCTCAATTTACCTGAAAGTCCCAGCCTTGCTGATTCCAGCCCAACACCAGATAAGCTGCTGGAACCCTACAGTCTCCAACTGCCCACATAAGAGGCCCCAGCACACAAAGCCAGTGACCAAGACCTAGGCTCCCAACACAAGAAGCTTGGGTCAGTGCCCTCTGCTCCCCAGCAGGAGAGCTTAATCTCTGCAAAGGCCAGGGAATAAAGAAACACCATGAGTAAAAAGAAATGTACGATAGATTCATATTATGAGAAGAGTGAAGATCAAGACAGAAATTCTGAAGAAGACAACACTGTCATCAGACCCACATCTGCAACATCAAAAGGGAATATGAACTGGTCTGAAGCCCAAAAAGTCTTCTTAGAAGAGCTCAAGAAGGATTTTAAAAGTCAAATGAGAGAGGTAGAGGAGTCCTTTAAAAGTACAATTGGCCAATTGGAAAAAAAGTACACTGAAGAAAACAAGTCCCTAAAACAAACAATTGGCCAATTGGAAAAAAAGTACAATGAAGAAAATAAATCCCTTAAAAATACAATTGACCAATTGGACAAGAAAGTACAAAATCTAACAGAAGAAAACAATATGTTAAAAATTAGAATTGAACAAATGGAAACTAATGACTCTATGAAAAAGCAAGAATCAGTCAAACAGAAACAAAAAAATGAAAAAATAGATGAAAATATAAAATACCTCATGGGTAAAACAGCTGACCTGGAAAATCAATCCAGGGGAGACAATTTAAAAATTATAGGCCTACCTGAAAGTCATGATGAAAAAAAGAGCCTGGACAATATCCGTCAGGAAATCATAAAGGAAAACTACCCTGAAGTCCTAGAACCTGAAGGTAAAATAACTATAGAAAGAATCCATCGCTCCTCACCTGAAAGAGATCCCAAATTGAAAACACCAAGGAATATAATAGCTAAATTCCAAAATTACCAGATAAAAGAGAAATTACTGCAAGCAGCCAGAAAGAAACAATTTAAATATCATGGAACCACAGCCAGGATTACACAAGACCTTTCAGCCTCTACATTAAAAGACCATAGGGCATGGAACATGATATTCCATAAGGCAAAGGAGCTTGGAATGCAGCCAAAGATCAACTACCCAGCAAAAATGAGTGTGATTTTTCAGGGAAGGAGATGGATATTCAATGAAATAGGGGACTTCCAAATGTTCCTGATATAAATACCAGAGCTCAACAAAAAATTTGATCTTCAAGTACAAGATTCAAGAGAGACATAAAAAGGTAAATGGGACAGAAAGACACAATATGTTGTTAATAACGGCAAAATGTTTACATCCCTACAAGGGAAGATGACACTTGCAACTCTTGAGAACTGTATTGTTATTATACCATGTTAAAGGAGTATACATAAAGGGGGTGGATATAAGTTGACTTTGATGTAATGATAAAAAAAAAATTTAATCAAGTGGGTTAAATGGATCCAAGTAAGTGGATTAGTCTGAGCGAAGAAAATGTACTGAGAAAGGAGGAGGCAGACAAGGGTAAATTAAATTACAGGAAAAGACACAAATACCTATTAGAGCAGAGGTAAAGAAGGGAGGGGGATAAGCATTATTTGAACCTTACTCTCATCAGATCTGGCTCAAGAAGGGAATAACATAATCAGTTAGGTATAGAAATCTAACTTGCACTATAGGTAGTAGGAGGGGAAAGGGGAAAGAAAAGGGAGAGGGGATAGAAGAGAGGGAAGAAGCAATAAGGGTAAAGGGGAAGAAAAGGGAAAGGGATAGTAGAAGGGAGGTGGGACCATAGGAGGCACTGGTCAAAAGCAGAACTCTAGTGAGGGGGGAAAGGAGAAAGGAGAAAGAAAAGTATAAACAGGGGAGGAAAAAGGATGGAAAAAAGACACAGATAGTAATCATAACTGTAAATGTGAATGGGATGAACTCTCCCATAAAACAGAAGCATATAGCAGATTGGATTAAAAACCATAATTCTACAATATGTTGTTTACAGGAAACACATTTGAAAAAGAGTGACACATACAGGGTAAAGGTAAAAGGCTGGAGCAAAATATATTATGCTTCAGCTGGAGTAAAAAAAAAGCAGGGGTAGCAATCCTGGTCTCAGATAAAGAAAAAGCAAAAATAGATCTTATCAAAAGAGATAAGGAAGGAAACTACATCCTGCTAAAAGGCACCATAGACAATGAAGTAATATCATTACTAAACATATATGCACCAAATGGTATAGCATCCAGATTCTTAGAGGAGAAGTTCAGGGAGTTACAGGAAGAAATAGACAGCAAAACTATACTAGTGGGGGACCTCAACCTCCCCCTGTCTGAACTAGATAAATCTAACCACAAAATCAACAGGACAGAAGTTAACGAGGTGAATAGAACATTAGAAAAGTTAGGTATGATAGACCTGTGGAGAAAACTGAATGGGGATAGAAAGCAATATACTTTTTTCTCAGCAGTACATGGCACATACACAAAAATTGACCATGTACTAGGGCATAAAAACTTCACAATCCAAAGCAGAAAGGCAGAAGTAGTAAATGCATCCTTTTCAGATCATGATGCAATAAAAATTATATGTAATAAAGGGCCATGGAAAGATAAACTAAAAAATAATTGGAAACTAAATAATCTAATCCTAAAAAATGATTGGGTCAAACAACAAATCATAGAAACAATCAATAATTTCATTCAAGAGAATGACAATAATGAGACAACATACCAAAACTTATGGGGTGCAGCAAAAGCAGTTCTTAGGGGAAGTTTTATATCTCTAAATGCTTACCATAAATAAAATAGAAAAAGAGGAGATCAATGAATTGGGCATACAACTAAAAAAACTAGAAAAAGAACAAATTAAAAACCCTCCATTAAACACCAAATTAGAAATATTGAAAACCAAAGGAAAATTAATAAAATTGAAATTAAGAAAACTATTGAACTAATAAATAAAACTAAGAACTGGTTTTATGAAAAAAACAATAAAATAGATAAACCTTTGGTTAATCTAATTTTAAAAAAAAAAGAAGAAAACCAAATTACTAGTATCAAGAATAAAAAAGGTGAAACTACCACCAAGGAAGAGGAAATTAAAACAACAATTAGGAATTATTTTGCCCAACTATATGCCAACAAATTTGACAATCTTAGTAAAATGGATATATATTTACAAAAATATAAATTGCTCAGATTAACAGAAGAGGAAGTAAAATACTTAAATAACCCCATCTCAGAAAAAGAAATTGAACAAATCATTGATGAACTCCCTAGGAAAAAATCTCCAGGGCCAGATGGATTTACCTGCAAATTCTATCAAACATTTAAAGAACAATTAATTCCAATACTATATAAACTATTTGATAAAATAGGTAAATAAGGAATCTTACCAAATTCTTTTTATGATACAAATATGGTGCTGATACCTAAACCAGGAAGAGTCAAAACAGAGCAAGAAAATTATAGGCCAATTTCTCTAATGAATATAGATGCAAAAATTTTAAACAAAATATTAGCAAATAGATTACAGCAACTTATCACACGAATAATACACTATGCCCAGGTAGGATTTATACCAGGAATGCAGGGCTGGTTCAATATAAGGAAAACTATCAGCATAATCCATCATATCAACACCAAAACTAACAGAAACCACATGATCATCTCAATAGATGCAGAAAAAGCTTTTGACAAAATACAACACCCATTCCTATTAAAAACAGTAGAGAGCATAGGTATAAATGGAGTCTTCCTTAAAATAATAAATAGCATCTATCTAAAACCTTCAGCAAGCATAATATGTAATAGGGACAAGCTAGAAGCATTTCCAATAAGATTGGGGGTGAAACAAGGATGTCCATTATCACCACTGTTATCCAACAGCGTACTGGAAATGTTAGCTTTAGCAATAAGAGAAGAAAAAGACATTGAAGGCATTAGAATAGGCAAAGAAGAAACAAAGCTATCACTCTTTGCAGATGACATGATGTTATACTTAGAGAATCCCAGAGAATCAAGTAAAAAACTACTTGAAATAATAAACAACTTCAGCAAAGTTGCAGGCTATAAAATAAACCCACATAAATCATTGGCATTTCTATATATTACCAACAAAGCCCAATAGCAAGAGATAGAAAGAGAAATTCCATTTAAACTTACTGTAGACATTATAAAATATTTAGGAGTCTACCTCCCGAAACAAACCCAGGAACTCCATGAACACAATTGCAAAACACTTTTCACGCAAATAAAATCAGATCTAAATAACTGGAAAAACATCAGTTGCTCATGGGTAGGCCGAGCTAATATAATAAAAATGACAATTCTACCTAAGCTAATTTACTTATTCAGTGCCATGACAATCAAACTACCAACAAACTATTTGATAGAGTTGGAAAAAATAATAACAAGATTCATTTGGAAGAACAAAAGGTTCAGAATATCAAGAGAACTAATGAAAAGAAATGCAGGGGAAGGTGGCCTAGCCATTCCAGATCTTAAATTGTATTATAAAGCAGCAATCATCAAAACTGTTTGGTACTGGCTAAGAAATAGAGCAGTGGATCAGTGGAATAGGTTAAGTATGCAAGACACAGTAGTCAATGACTATAGTAATCTATTATTTGATAAACCCAAAGACCTCAGCTTCTGGGATAAGAACCCACTCTTTGAAAAAACTGCTGGGAAAACTGGAAAAGAGTATGGCAGAAACTAGGCATAGATCAAAATCTCGCACCATATACCAAAATAAAGTCAAAATGGGTACATGATTTAGATATAAAGGTTGATACTATAAGCAAAATGAGAGAGCAAGGAATAGTTTACCTGTCAGATCTATGGAGAACAGAAGAATTCATGACCAAACAAGAGATAGAGAACATTACAAAAAGCAAAATAGATAATTTTGATTACATTAAATTGAAGTTTTTGCACAAACAAAGCCAATGCAACTAAGATTAGAAGGAAGGTAGAAAATTGGGAAAGAATTTTTACAACCAGTCTCTCTGATAAGGGCCTCATTTCTAAAATATATAGAGAATTAAGTCAAATTTATAAGGATACAAGTCATTCCCCAATTGATAAGTGGTCAACGGATATGAATAGACAATTCTCAGATGAAGAAATTAAAGCCATCTATAGTCATATGAAAAAAATGTTCTAAATCACTATTGATTAGAGAAATGCAAATCAAAACAACTCTGAAGTACCACATCACACCTATCAGAATGGTCAACATGACAAAACAGGAAAATGATAAATGTTGGAGAGGATGTGGTAAAATTGGAACATTAATGCATTGTTGGTGGAGCTGTGAAATGATCCAACCATTTTGGAGAGCAATTTGGAACTATGCCCAAAGGGCTATAAAAATGTGCATACCCTTTGACCCAGCAATAGCACTTCTAGGGCTATGTCCCAAAGACATCACACAAATGGGAAAATGACCTACATGTACAAAAATATTCATAGCAGCTCTTTTTGTGGTGGCAAAGAATTGGAAATTGAGATGATGCCCATCAATTGGGGAATGGCTCAGTCAGTTATGGTATATGAATGTGATGGAATACTATTGTGCTATAAAAAATGATGAACAGGCTGACTTCAGAAAAACCTGGAAAGACTTGTATGGTCTGATGCTGAGTGAAGTAAGCAGAACCAAGAGAACGTTGTACACAATAACAGCCACATTGTGTGATGACTAATATTGATAAACTTAACCCTTCCTGGCAATACAAGGATCTAAGACATCTCCAGAGGCCTTGTGATGGAAAATGCTATCCACACTCAAAGAAAGAACTATGGAATTGTTATTTTCTTTCTCTTCTGTTGAGTTTTGTTTCCTCTTTCTGATGGTTCCTCCTATTGGTTTTAACTTCAACTTACAACATCACTAATGTGAATATGTTTAATATGAATGTAAATGTATAGCCTATAACAGATTGTGTGCCATCTTGGGGAGGGTGGTGGGGAGAAAAATTTTAAACTCAAAAGCATACGGAAGTGATTTTTGATAAATCAAAATAAATTAATAAAAAATTAAAAAAAAAAAAAAGAGAGAAGCCCCATGGAAAGAGCACTGACTCCTCAGTCCAGAAGACCAGGGTTCAGATCCCACCTCTGACACCTATCAGTTGAGTAACCTTAGATAATTTGCTTAACCTCCGTGGGCCTCAGTTTCCTGAGGGGATCAGACATGGCCTACAAGGTGCCTTCCACTTCTCCTCTAGCATCTGAGGACCCAGGTTTGAAGGCAGAAGGACACACAGGTTGCTTCTGTCCAGAGAATCCACTGTTGCTCCAAATGAGTAGAGTAGCAATGGGCCTACTAGCAGAATCATTTCAGATGTGTACTATTGAGGCCAAAACCACGCCAGACACTGTTCAGTGCACCCAAGATCACAAAACAGGAAGAAAGAGCAGAAAAAAACATTAACTTGTAGTCTGGAGGACCTTGGTATGAATCCCAGATCTCCTACTTACTAGGTGACCTTAAGCTAGTCATTATATGGCCTCAGGAAGGCCCAAGTTCAAATCCCGCCTCAGATATTTGCTAGTAGTATGATCCTAGGCTAGACACTTAGTCCTTGAAGTATTTAGTCATCTTGGTACCTGGCATCCCCAATTTGGGCAGATTAGAGACAGAGACTAAACCTGTGATTTCATTGACATCAGACCCAACATGTCCAGCGAGGAAATTCCCTGACCTAAGGCAGAGCAGCACCTTCCCAGGGAGGCGGTTCCTGTCTGGGTCCAATTTCCTCATCTGAAATATAACAAGGCTGGTCTAAAGGATTCCTAAATTCTCCCTCCACTCCAAAATTCTACGGTTGCTATGTAATAAAAATCACACTTGGGAAAATAGCTAAACTTTTTTACTTTTTTTGGTAAGGCAATTGGGGTTAAGTGACTTGCCCAGAGTCACACAGCTAGTGAGTGAAATATGTCTGAGACCAGATTTGAACTCAGGTCCTCCTGACTCCAGGGCTGGTGTTCTATCCACTATACCATCTTGCTGCCCCAGTAGCTAAACTTTTAAAAAGAAGTATGTAAAGCAATAGTGATCATTTTGATAAAAATGATTTTTAAAAAAATCAAATGAAGTGAAAACAAAAAGAAACACAAAACACGTGAGGCTATTCTGACTCTGAGCACAAAGCAAAAACTGAAATAAATACACCACACCTCAATGTTACCGAGTGTCTTTCGGGAACCCCCTTTGGGAATCCCAGATTCTGTAGTAGGAAAAACAGCTTAGGGTAGTAGAGGAAGCTTAGAGGCAGGGGAGAACAGCCCGGATGGGAGACCAGGAGACCCAGCTTCTAGTGTGACCTCTGACACAAGCTGCCTTCAAGACCTTGAACAAGTCATTAGTTTGCTCCTCTCTACAATGCAGGGGTTGGACGAGCTGATCGCTAGGGCCCCTTTCAGATCTGACATCCTTTTGCAGATGGAACCCTGTTTCCTACCACTTTCTGGAACTTGCTGACTCATTCTAATTAAGCAGGCAGCCAGGAGGGGCAGAGACAATGGGAAAGAACCACAAAGGGACCCAAAATGCAACAACAAGGAAGGAAATGAACCTGCTCAGAAAAGCAAGAGGAGGAGAAATTCTCTGCAACCAGTCTTCAGGTCATCTGAGGACAGTCAGCCGCCTGCTTTGCAAATTCACCAAAAGCAGCGTTTGTGGCCACTGTTTTTGGGCCGTATAAGGAGCAAGGTCTACACTAGGGCCACTGCATGAAAGGCCAGGGCCAGGGGCAACATTGGGCATTCAGACGAGGGCAAGCATCTGGAAGACAAAGGCAGTCTTCACACAAATGGGGAGAAGTGGGAGGGGGAAGAGGTAGGACCCAAGCACATAGCACCTGTCTCCCAACTTAGCCTGACAGAGACTTGGCTTAGAGAGCTGTCTGGGGACCAGGAAAGGACAATGACTAGCTCAAGGTCATAAAGCCGACGTGTTTCAGAGGCAGGCCTTGAATCCAAGCCTTCCTGACTCGGGATCCAGTTTTCTGTTGATCAACCATGCTGCCTCTCATCTGGCACATAGCAAGAACTTTAAAAATGTGTGTCAACTTGGGTAAATATATGAAACTTCAGCGGAATTCCCTCTGCAACCGATGCCACAAACGTTCTAAGGAGCCACGTCGGTGGCTTCCCTAGCATCCTGGCCCTCCCAGGCACCCTCCGCACAGTAAGTTATTTTCCTATCACTTCTACCTGTCAGTAAAGACCAGAGCAGCCAAAATACCAGACAGTTAACACGGGGTAAAGCAGCAGTAATGAGGTCAAGGTCAAGTAACAAGACCCTCGATCTGCAGATAAAGATTGTCAGAGAGCCAAGGGACCCTCCACAGAGTCCTCTATTACGTGCCTTCAATCTGAGGAGAAGCAAATAAACAGGCATCAAGGAGAGTCGAAGTCACTAGCTGTTTTACTCTGGGCAAGTCACTTAACCCCAATTGCCTTACCAAAAAAAGTAAAAAAAGTTTAGCTATTTTCCTAAGTGTGATTTTTATTACACAGCAACCGTAGAATTTTGGAGTGGAGGGAGAATTTAGGAATCCTTTAGACCAGCCTTGTTATATTTCAGACAAGGAAATTGGATCCAGATAGGAACCGCCTTCCCTGGGAAGGTGCTGCTCTGCCTTAGGTCAGGGAATTTCCTTGCTGGACATGTTGGGTCTGATGTCAATGAAATCGCAGGTTCAGTCTCTATCTCTAATCTGCCCAAATTGGGGATGTCAGGTACCAAGATGACTAAATCCTTCAAGGACTAAGTGACTAGCCTAGCATCATAGAAGCGCTGGTGGGGCTGCCCAAGCTGGGCAGGATCCCAGGAAGGATGGACCATCCACCCACTGTGGAATGGCCTAACGAAGCTCTCAAGAAGCCGGTCCCTGGATTAGCCACGAGATGATAAGTGCTTTGGCCCCCTCAGCTCTCAAATACCATCTGCCAAAATGTTCCCAGGGTTGCTGTCTGTGCTGGTGGAGGGTTCTTCATGATCACCCACAAAACAGGTGGGCATGAGTATTGTCCTCATTTGATGGAGGACAGAACTGAAGTCTGGAGACATTTAATGACATCAGAGTAAAGATGAGAGCCCAGTTCTCCTGACTTCAAGCTCGTAGCTTACTCCCAAAGGGCTGGCAATGAAGACTTAGCTTCATGGAGTCGATGAGAGAACTCCAACCCAAATGGACTGAAAAAACGACGGAATGACAACAGCTCCAATTTTAAATATTTTTTTAAACAAAGCTACAATTTTGGAAATAGTATAATTTACAATTTGGTAGTCCTTTCACTGTTACAGTGCCATGAAAACTAGTCGGGAAAAAAAATTAAACTAAAAAATGACCAGACGGCAGCTCTAACATACTCCCCCAGGGAGCTAATTAGCTCTAAACCCAAGTTCTATTGATGGCCGCATAATCTAGTGGAAGGACCACTGATTTGTATCCATTAAGACTTGGGTTCAAATGTTGCTTTGGATATTCACTAGCCATGCTGTGTGACTCTGGACAAGTCACTTAACCTTCATTTCTCCAACTGTTAAATGGGTAGTTGTGAAGCTCAAAGGAGTTAACGTATGTCAAACCCTTCGAAACCTGAAAGCATTATATAAATACCAACTATTATTGTTATTATGAAGAGTCCTCAGGGCATTAGTGCACAGAGAGCTTGACCTCAAAATCAGAAGGACCTACGGTCAAGTCCTGCCTGTGACGTATACTGACTATGTGACCCTGGGCAAGTCACTTCACCTGGACCACACAGAACATGTCTAACTCCACTCAAGTCGCCAAACCCAGGCCTGGTCTCTGGCTGGGTCTTACGGTACATACATCAACACTGCACAAAATGCCACCACCCTGATGTTACAGCTTTGGGAGCCTTATCTTCTAGCCTTTCGGTAGGTCTGGCAATGCTGAGATTTCGACGCCTCTCCCAAAGCGGTCACATTTTGCTTTGCAAACAAAGTTTCTCCAAAATTCCACATTTATACTTATCACAAGAGTGATCAGCCAACATGGCTGGAGAGGTCATTTCTCATTTTTGGTCCATTGCATTTGAGTAAGGGAAAAATCGACAACTCCTAAAGTCCCTCCGAGTCTAATCAATCTGTCTTTGCCAACTGATAAAACACTTTTTATTTCCTTTCATGGATTCAAGCTTCACTAAAAGGCAAATTGTATGAGGATCTGCCTCCAGAGACAATGGGACTCTGTGTGCAAGCCAGTCATCTTCTGTTCGGCCTGAATGTTTGCTCCTTTTCCAAACAGACATTGTACAGAAATAGCATTAAATGGGTCCTGTGATCTCCTTAATTGGGATCCAAAGATCAACCCCAAATTGGGGGGGGGGGGGAACATTCCAAAAAGTTACAACTGAAAATACCAATACAAGAGCCTATAGCCATCCCTTCTGGCAGGGATCGAAAATGGGATACCAGGGAGGCTTTGGGGCCCAAAGGCCTCTTGGCCTACTAACTTCTGACCCTGCTCTGCCCCCTAAAAGCTCAAGCAGAAAACAAAGATGGTGGGAGACTTGTCCTTTCTGAGGAGTGATGACTGGCTGAGGCATCTTGGGTATTACTACTGGGAAAAGAGCCTCGTCTTACACCTGCCTCTGCCCCCAACGGCCGTCTGATGTGGACGGGGGAGGAACTGGTTTCTGGAGCTAGCCTTGACCGCTTTCCATCCCTCCCTCATCAAAACTAATTGATTGATTAATTTAAGGTTCTCTCATCTCCCAATCCACTCTTTGTTTGGGAAGCAGATTTCAACCCAAAGAAACTAGAATAACTAACTTATAATTAATAAAAGAGATTCTACAAGATCTTAGAAGGCTAGATTGGTACTTGAACCTAATAAAATTATGTTTAACTAAGATAAAAGGCTAAATAATGCATCAATGAGTAAATTGCCAAAATGCAAGATGAAGAAACAGCTGGATCAATCCATACATATATATTTGTATTTAGATATTTTTAGATAGATGATATTTAAGATAGAGATATAGACAGACAGATGGACAGAGATATAGACAGAGATACAGAAAGACAGACACACAGATAGATGGGAAAAGACCTAGGAATAATTAATAGACTGTCAGTTCAATATGAGGCAACAGTGTGAAGAAACAGTCAAAGGAAGCAAAAGTGGAAAGAGGAAAGAAGAAATTGACCTCAGACTGTCCTAATAGAAGTAGAGAATTGTGGGAAAGAGGAATAAAGCCTCTGTATTCCACCCTGGTCAGACCCCAGCTGCTTTACGATTGTGGAAGCCACCTTGATAAAAGAGATTAACTAAACAAGAGCACACCAAAAAGGGTGAAGAGGAAAGTGGGGGGGGGGGGGGGGCTGGAAGTCACATCATAGAAATGAAAGCTATTTAAGCAAGAGAAGAAGGTTTAGGGGGAAAATGAGAGCTGCCTTCAGAGAGGTTCATGGTAATCACATAGAGGAAAGATTACACAGGCTTTCCTTGGGTAAAATTAGCACGGATCATGGCTTCTTATAAGGAAAAGCTTCCCAAACGATTACTGTCAGAAACCGAATGGCATGACTCTGTAGGTAATGAGTCTCTGATCACTTGGAAGTATTCAAGCAGAGGAGTGGCAAGGTGACTGGATTGGGAGTCAGAGGACCTAGATTCAGATCTCTACTACCTGTACGACCTTGGACAAATCATTTACCCTCATAGAGTTTCAGTTTCCTCATCTCTAAAATGAGGGGGATGAATCAGAGTCATTAAGGTCCATCAGTTCTATAAATCTGTAACTAGACAAGATTCATGGCTTGGGCCAGGGAGAAAAGAAGGGGGGGGGCCGGATGTCAGCTTCCGTACTTTAAAAATGTGGGGGTTGGCCCAGAGCTGATCTCCAAGTGCCCTTTCCTCCTAAAAGCCACTGATTCTAAGGTCGGCTAGTATTCCCACCACTCCCAAATTTGGATTTGGCTGAAGTCAACAGGTTATACCTCCAAGCAAAAATGAAGAAATCAAAACCCTCCACCTGGGGGACAGTCCAGATTCCTCACTTTGGGAATGCACCGAAACAGAACTAAGATCAGCCCGAGGTGCAAAAAGGTCCCCCAACACGGACTCCAACCTTATGGGGAGGAGATAAGGCCCCGTGTCCCCAGCAAGTCTGTCCGCCAGCCAGGGCGGCCTCCTCTAAGTCATTTCCACATCCAGCAGACTGAACATAATAACTCATAACCGTCTGGCTGCAGGGCTTCCTAAGTCCAATGCATGTACTCAGCAGCTCTGTTTCAGAAACAAAGATTGCAATTGCCCAAGCAATCACTGTAAAACCAGGTTTCTTTGGCAAGATACCCTAATGCACTTAAATTATTTAAGGGCTAAGAGGGAATTTTCCACCATTAACAAATTAAATATCAGAAAAAAATGACTTGTTCCCTGCTGTTGGGAGTAAAAGAACTCCAGTCTCACTTGTGGCTTCTGACATCCCGCCAGGTCCTAGACACGAAATGTGAGTGGGATTAAAAAGGATTAAGACTGAGTAAATGCTATTAACAACCCTTCTATTACACGCATACATCTCACTCAAAATTCAGTGTTTCACCAGGCGCCTGGAGGGGCAGGTAGGACTGACAAGTACCTGCTCTCTTGACTGGCCCAGAGGGGCAGGAGATGCGAGGCTCCCTCTGGTCCCAGCTATCAGGAAGGGCACATGAGCCATTCTGACCTTAGATCACAGAGAAGAATACTAAGAGTATGGGAGCTGGGAGGGGCCTGAGAACAGGGAATGAATGTCAGGGCTGGGAGGACCTCAGAACAGGGAATGTCAGGGCTTAAAAGAGGTTATACAGCTAATATCTATTTTGTGCTTCACAGCTTGCAAAGCACATTATATGTGATATCTGTGAGGTACTTGCAATTATTATCATTTTACAGATGAGGAAACTGAGGCTGAAAAACGATTACATAACTTGCCCAGGGGTCACACAGCTAGGAAGGGTCTGAAGCAGGATTGGAACTCAGGCCTTCCAGACTCTAAATCCAGCACTCTAACCAATAAGACATCAAAATAGTCATGGTGATACTTTTTCTATAAGCAAAGAACACAAAACAAAGCGGATGCCCAATAACTGAGGGTTGGCCAGGCAATTTTGGTACATGAATGTAACAAAATATATATTACTGTGCCAAAAGAAATGATCGACATGAAAAAAAATCAGAAAAGCATGGGAAGATTCATACGAAGAGACTCAGAAGTAAAGTAAGCAGAACCAGGAAAATAATACACACAACCACAACAAGGGGAAGGGGGAGGGGAGTGAAGGGGAGGCAGAGGAAGGGAGCTGGGGAGGAGAAGGAACAATGCTGTGTAATTATAATGACCAGGCTAGGACACAAAGAAGAAAAAACGGACCTCTCTCCTTTCACTGGAGAAATGGGGACCTGTGGTTGTGAACCATGATCTTTGCGGTCAGACTCAGTTAACGTGGGGATTGCTTTAACTAAGCAGCCCCTTTGTGTCTCCTCACAGAGGGCAATAGGAAGGCGCCTGGTGTATGTGTGAGCGGCCTGAAGCATATAACCTATAACCTACAGAAGAATGCTCCCATCATCTGCTCCCTGGGACCAAGATTGGTCCCTGCAATTAACCTGAGTTCAAGGGCATTTTGGTCTCCTTCTTTTTTACATTCCCGGAGTTGTTGAATATCCCATTTCTCTTGGTTCTGCTTTCTTCATTCTGCATCAGTTTATCTGAATCTTCCCATTTCTCTGAATTTCTCATATTCATTTTTTTAGGGCTTATTAATGTTCCATCACATCCACACGTGATGAGTTGTTCAGCCTTTGCCCAATAGATGGGCACTAAAGTTATTCCCATCGCTGTCATCATTGTTGTTTGTGGGGGGAGGTTGGTTTTGTTTTTACTATGATAGAGAGCACAGCTAAGAAGATTTTAGCACATATGAAACCCTTTCTTCTGTCATTGACCTTCTTAGGACACATGCCTAGTGGTGGGATCTCTGGGTCAAAGCATTTTATTCGACCCATCTTTAAGAGGCAAAAGAGAAAGCAGCTGTTTCTGTGATTTCTCTGCCAGTCACCCAAATATGGATCAAGTTCCAACCAAACAAGATTCATCCTGTTCCATAAGAATATAAACAGTTTGATTTTGTAGCATTAAAAAAAAAAAAAAGCCCTAAGCACTTAACCACTTCCGTTATAACTGTCTCCAGGTTAACCATCCCAATCCCAGAACTGACCACCTTCCTCAACAGAATGGCTCACAATAGCAGCAGCGCTATCTAAGGGCTCTCCCAATGACGGTCAAAGGCTTTATTCTATGGGCCCAGAAAATTACAAGTTAAACACCCGACTGTAAATTGTCCTTGTCTAAATGCCTTAGGATTACACCCTTATAGTCTCTATGGAAGAAACGTTTCCTAAATCGCCAACCAGTACCACTGCTGTTGGCAAACACTCTCAAATATCAGTTCTTTATAGGGGAAAATACTTGGTGAATTGCCACAACGGTGGCCCCAGCAAAGACAATGACTTTCAACTAGCTGAGATTTGCACTGACTTTCCAGTAGGCAAGATTCTAAAGGATTACTCATGGCTCAGAGATCTACAATGGGAAGAGACCTTAGAAGGCTATCCTGTCCAACCCCCTCATTTTACAGGTGAGGAAACTGAGGCCCAGGTAGTAAATAGCAGAGTCATTGATTTGAATTCAGGACCTCTGACTTCATGTTCAGTCCACTTTGTGACTATGAGGCCAGTAGAGTAAAGCCAGAGCCCTCTTCCCATAGGTATGTCTCTGTAGGCAGTTAATATTCTTCCCAGATATGCTGATGATAAACACCAGGATTAGAACAAGACTCTGGATGCCAACAGTTCACAACAAAGAAATTCCCAAGAAGCCAGGAAGGACAATGGAGTGTGTACACATCTGTACCCAAACAAGCTAAGATTCCAGGAAGTTACACCTGAAATGTAGTGGGCAACCTTGTCCAGTGTTCAGTTTAGCCAACATTTAATGCCTACAAGGTGGAGGTCACAGAGCTCAGCAACAGAGATGCACAGATGCCTAAGACATGGCCCAGGCCCTCAAGACGCTTGCATTCCAGTATGGAGAAGGGGAAACTATGTAATCCCAGAACTACGACACAAGATTGAACCTAAGTCCATCGACGGCCCTTCAGACACTTGAAGGCAGCCATCAGTCCAAAGTCTTCTCAAGTCAGACCATCAAATAATCCACTGAGATCACATCTGTAAAGCACTTATGACAGTGCCTGACATATACTGAGAGCTTAATAAATGCATGGTTCCTTCCTTCTCTTTTCCAGGCTAACCACACCCCCAGTGCCATCTACTGATCATTGGCGCAGCAGCTTCTATCTTTTTTGTGCCCTGGACCCTCTGGGCGCTCATTATGGTGAAGACCAAGGTCCCTTTTCGGAATCATGTTTTTAAACGCATAAAATACAGTTGACTGTATTGAAATACTGTGGTGGGGGGTTAAGTTCACAAACAAAAAAAAAGGCCTTTAAAAATAAAAGAATCTCAGGGGCAGTTAGGTGGCGCAGTGGACAGAGCACTGGCCCTGGATCCAGGAGGACCTGAGTGCAAATGCAGCCTCAGACACATAACATGCACTAGCTGTGTGACCCTGGGCAAGTCACTTAACCCCATTGCCTAGCCAAAAATAAAATAAATAAATAAACGAATAAACAAATGAATGAATGAAAGAATCTCGCAAATAGAAGGATCTTGTTACTAACAACAAGAGGATGGCTCATAGACTATAAAATGACTAGATAAACAGAAATTATTAGGAGATAACATTCTGCTACCAGAATAAATAGATGATAAACTCTTCCCTGGGGTGATTAAATCATGACGTACTAGCAGACCAAGTGGAATTCTATGCTATACAATCTAAACCTACTTGTTCAACAGAAAATCAGCCACAAGACAAATCTCAGTCCCCAAAGTGACTGTGAGTCCATTCCAGCCAGCCCCAGCAGAGAAGGAGATGTTGGACTTGGGAAGACAAGAGGGTCACGTCATCATGGGTACCTGTTCCGAGGATTTAACTAGGCACCTGACAAAATGGAGGACACAAGCAGGTTTGAGGAAGCAGGAGTTGAAAAATCTGTATCCTGGTACAGTGGAAAGAAGACTGGGCTAAGAAATCTGGGCTTTGAGCCCCAGAACTTCCCTTGCCCAACTAGCCACAGGACTTTGGCCAAGTTCCCTGCCCTCTGGGAGTTTGGGTTCCTGTCCCATATAAAAGGAGGGGTTGAACCAGGTGTTCTTCAAGGAGGGACCTGGAACATGTTGTGAAGTCATCACGACAGTCCCAGCCATAACAAGACAAAGTGGCCATGTGGCTTTGGAAGGCCCAGCTCCAAGGCTCGCCTCAGACTTGGCCTGGCCCAGGAACTCCAAACAAGTCCCAAACTCTCAGAGCTCTAGGCCACTTACTAAGACGATAAATCACCGAGAAGTTGCTGGAAGTGTATTAGGAGAAGGAATTTGCTAGAGCCCCTCAAAAGAGCTTTGGGAGGTTTGTATCTTTGCTTAAGTTATCTACTTAATCCTCACAACCAGCTGGAGGTAGGTGGCCATTATTATCCCATTTTACAGATAAGGAAACTGAGGCAAAGTGAGATGAAGTGACCTATTCAGGATCACAAAGTCCAGAGATGTCCCAGTGGATTTGAACACAGGTCTTCCTGGCTCTGAGGTAGGGGCCCTATTTTCTATACCAGGTTTTAGCCCTTCAGACCTCAGTTTGCAAGCCACTTCTAAAAGCTATCACTTAATAAGTGATATTACACAAGTCACCTGCCCTCCCAGTGACTCAATTTCTTCTTCAGCCATCAAATGAGGGAGCTGAATTAATATGACTTCTAAAATATAGTTTTGTCCTTCCGGCTACTGCTGAAAGCTAGATATAAAAGTCGCTAACATTGACACAGCAGCCTATGCTGTATTAGGAGTGTTAGAGTTAGGTCTGATCCTTCTTTCACAACATGACTAATGTGGAAACATGTTTGATATGATTGTACATACACAATCTATATCAGATTGCTTGCTGTCTTTGGGAGCGGAAGGGGAGGAGAAGGAGGGAGGGAGAAAAAAATTTGGAACTCAAAATCTTATAAAAGTGAATGTTGAAAACTATCTTTACATGTAATTGGAAAAAACAAAATACTCTTTTTAAAAAATAGTGCTAGAGTCCTATCCAACCCACCACACTCCCTCCCCATTTCACAGATGGAGAAACTGCATCCCAGAACCCAATTAGTTAAATCATGATCCCCCAGCTTTCACTGTGTGGTAACAAGGCTGATTTGGTGTTGATTCCGTCTCTCTGGCCATCACCAAGCCACCCAGAGTGCCCCAACTTTTCCTCATTCCCCTCTTGGGGTGTGTTGTCCATCACTATTACAATGGCATTTTCACGTTAGCAAAGAAACTACTGACTGAGTGCAAAAGGCATTGGCCTCTCATGCAGATGCTTCTCAAGCAAGGGGGGCAATAAATACACAGAGAGGCCTTTTCCTGAGACAGAATGGTCAGTCGGGAGGCCTCAAGCTTGGGATCTCTGTTAGTCATTAATCTTCAGTCAGAAATGTCCCAATGCTGAGGCCAGAGGTCAACGCTGCCCCTCGGGGCCATTCAGAGAAGGAGAAACTGTAAGAGCCCGACAGGATCTAGCAATGAACTCTGGGTCGGGACATTTGAGTTTATTTCCGCCTCTCCCAAGGTGAGACCCGAGGAAGGTGACTTAGTGCCCAGGAGGCCTCTGTTATCCCCTGTGTGAAATGGGAAGAATCCTAACCCTGACCAAACTGAAAAACTGTGACAAAGAGCAGGCAAGAATTCTCTCACCTGCTGCCCCTCCCACCAGCTTTCTTCATTCTCTCAATCATAATAAAAAGTTTCCTTACGTAGTCATGAGTCAATGTGAGTCAAATACTGTTTAAAGAGGCCAGTAGTTCAACCCCTCATTTTACAAATGAGGAAAATGAGGCCCAAAGAGGGAAAGCGTTTTGTTCCAAGTGGCCCAAGAGGTAAATATCAGAGGTAGGATTTGCACCCAGGTCTCCTCGACTCTGGAGCCAAATTTGCAGTTTCTCCCAAACAGCCCCGAGATGCCTTGAATAAAGCACCCAGAGCACAGCCCAGTTACCAGTCTCACCGAGTTCTGCCAAACGACCTTTAACAGCCTCAGTCCCTAAGAGGTCACTAAACTGGAGGCATTATATAACCAGGCTCCATCCCATCCTCTACCCCTCCCATTTCACAGATGGGGAAGCAAGAACAGAGGCTCGGAATCCACTCCCCCGGCCTGGGCCAATGAGTCAGTGGGGCAGCTGGCCAGAAAACCCAGGTCTCCTGACTTCCTGTGGAACACCCTCCCCACTGGCCACCCCGGGGCACAGGCCCTACGTGTTTACCCAAGGCCCTGCTCTGAATTTCCCAGGAGCCCAGCTTAGCAGCAGACATCAGGAAATGGCACCATCCATTTGTGGCTGCACACAGATCCAACCCCAAAGAGAGCTTTCTTTCAGGAGACAAAAGGCACATACACCATCATCCCACAATGGCCACCCAGGGTAGAGGCCGGCCCAGTCCACTAACCTCCAACCTCCCAATTTAACTTCCTCTTCTCCCCTTTCTTCTCTTACTAATACACTTCCCACCAAAGACAGAGGAAAAAGTCTCAGAAGTGGAAGTTCCCATCTGCCTGACTGTTCACATTCCACTGAATCAGACCATCTGGGCCACAGACAAAAAATGGCCAACACGTTGCTCATGCCAGCCCCCTTCCCTCCCCAGTGGACATTGCCTCTGAGCCTCAGCCAGTCATAACGAGCACGGGACAAACGGATGTGGTGCTATTTTTAATTTTGGATTCCACCTAGGAATCAGGTTTCACCAACCTACCTGCTATATTTGACAATCCATTTCCCTCTACCATGTCTTTGCCCAGGTAGTATCCCTTGACTAGAATGCTTTCCCTCCTCACTTTCATCTCTTAGAATCCCTAGATTCTTTTACGGCCCAACTCCCATACTAGGTTTTTCCAGATTCTACCCTTCCCTCACCCCAGTTATCACTGCCTTCCCCATAGCACTTTGCTTATATTGTATGAACTCATCTTTGCACATCTCATTTGCCATCCCCCACCAAGTAGACTGAGTAGATGCTTAGAATTGTAGCTTTGAAGCTGGAAGGGGTCTTAGGGACCATTCAGTCCCAGCCCTAGTTCTACAGATGAGGAAGTTAAGTAATGCACCCAAAGTCGCAAAGGTGACCTGCTGAATGAAGAGGGATTGGGGTAAGTTAAATCAGGACCCAGGGAGATCCTTGTGGCATCCACCATGGATGGGAGAAAAGAATCCACAGAGGAGAACTCTCCTGGCGGAGTCTTTTAGGACTTTGAGGAGCCTAGGTCCTATCCCAACCCAGGCCAAGTCTTCACTGCATGGCACACAAGAAATGTCAGAAGCCCAGGGTCGAAGGAGCTGGGGTCAGGTTACCACAGAGAAGAGAAGGCCCAAGGGGAGCATGAGAGGTGTTTTCACATACTCGAAGGGTTGTTATGCTTAGCTCCAGCAGACACAATGGAGAGCAACAAGCAGGCATTTACAAAGAGGTAAACTGAGGCCTGATGTAAGTTAGGCAAACTTCCTACCAAGTCAGAGTTCCTAGACAATGGAATAGGTTATCTGGGGTTGCATGTGGGCAGGCGGCCCCTCAGTGGAGAAGGCCACCAGAGCACAGGCGAGCAAGAGTGGGGATTGAAGGCCCCTCCGGAGGCCTTCCCTTCTGTGGCTCAAGTCACAGTCCTGTGCTTTACAAGCTCTGAGACTCTGGCCAGGGCTTAGCTTCTGTGCCTCTTGGGCACCTCTGTAAGACGAGATGTTGGGATGTGGCACTAACTCATCTCTGAGCCCCCTGTAAGCCCTATGGCTCCTTGAGGCCGCTGCACTATTGCAATGGCGTTTCCCCTCCAATCCTCCTTTCCTGCAGCTTCCAGATCACTGGCTCACACAGAAATCTGACCGTGCTCCTCTATTCACAAATCACCAACAGTGCCCTATTGTGGACTTACCATCTGGTTACTGAATGGCATTTGAGGCTCTCCACAAACTGCTGCCACCTTCCCATGCCAGTATTAATCCCACCTCGCCCACCGCCCTTGCAGGCACTCTGGGCTCAAATCACTGGGACTTATCTGTTCCTCTCCTGCCTCCTGTCCTACACCATGCACTAGGGGCTCCTGCCCCCAAGGCCAGTGGTCTCTTCCCTACGCCAGACTGCCTTCTCTCACTTCCCCTGCTGCCCCTCGGCACTGGCTGTCTATGTTATTCTTTCCCCTTTCTGAGAGAAATGAAAGTGAGTCAGCAGGTAGATGCCCAGGGTGGGGGATTCAGAGCTAATGAGAGACCACACACTGAGTGAGAAAGTGCTTTAAGGCATGCACCTTAGGTATGTTCTCTCTTTGGAGCTTCACATTCTGTGCTCAGAGAGGTCCGGGGAATTGCCCAGGGTCACACAGGCTAATGAGAGTCTGAGGCAGGATTCCCCTAGTCCCGGTCTAGAGCTCTATCTACTATGTTGTTGAAGGTTTGCAAAGCCCCCTCAGTCCTCTACCTCACTGGATGCTCACAGTAGCCCAGGGAGTTCGGTGCTACAGGTCTTATTATGACCATTTTACAGATGAAGCAAGTGAGATTCTGGTCACCCAAACAGTACTGGAGGCAAGTTTGAACAAACGTCTCCAGACTTCAAGTCCAGTGTTCTTTCCATCAAACCATGCTCCTTCTGCCACGAGAGAAAGGAGACACACCTGTGTCGGGTACATCCTCTCCTCCTCCCATCAGGTCCCAAAAACAAAGACCCTTGGAGCTTGGGTGGGTGAAAGTTTGTGGGGTGAGGGGAAAAAGAAGGGCAAAGGACAGGGAGGGAGGGAGGGAGGGAGGGGGAGAGAGAAAGAGTGAGAAAGACAGAGAGACAGAGAAAGAGAGAGAGAGACAGAGAGAGAGAGAGAACAATTCCAAACATGCCATCATGCAGAATTTGGATGGTGCCATCTGTTCAAAGCACCATTTCAGAAAATACAGGAACAAACAGGCCTCATAAACATATAAAATCTGGAAGCAATCCAACTAATATCACCATCACAATTCAATTTAACTATTCATTAAGGGTTATTGTTTGCAAGGGGCTGAAGACAGAAAAACAAAATCTAGACTCTCAAAGAGTTTACATTCTTCTGAGGGGGCAAAGAGATAGAAAAGATGTACAAATAAATCGATGTATGGTAACCTGAAGTAATCAGGGCAATTACGTGGTGCTGCAGTGGATAGAGGGCCAGGCCTGGAATCAGGAAGACTCATTTTCCCGAGTTCAAATCTGGCCTCAAACACTTCTTAGCTGCGTGATCCTGGACAAGTCCCCTTACCCTGTTTGCCTCAGTTCTGAGCTGGGGAAGGAAATGGCAAACCACTCCAGTATCTTCGCCACAAAAACCCCAATGGGGTCGATGGAAGAGTCAGATGCAACGGAAATGACTCAACAAGACAAGAAGACCAGGTATGTCTAATCCATTAGGTGCATTAGTTTCAATCTCATGAAGTTTAGGCATAGAGGTTGGGAGCTGGTAATGTCTTCTCAGTCACCTTCCCTCCCTTCAAATAACCTGAAAATCAGTCCCTCGATGCCTGTAAATTTGTACCACTTTGAGCATTGATCTCCTCTGATGTGCTTGATCCAATCTAGTCAACTCTAATAGGTCCCAGGAGAGACTGGAAAGGCTTTGATCCCAGCTCTAGAGAGAGGTCATGGATGTTGGTCAAAGGTAGGCTAGGGAGTACACAGAGGCCCGTCACAAAGAAGTCTGCCACCAAGCGATAATTTTTCTGGGGGGGAGGAGGTCTTGAAACTCAAGAGCCCGGATAAGTTGGGAGCTATAGAGGATAATTTCAAGCCAATGAAACCATAGATGACAAGATTGAAGTGCTATGGATGGAGGATGGAGGGAGGAGAGATTAGATTGGCTCAGAGATATTGAGATAAGAGGGACTTTAGGGTTCATCTAGTCCAACCTCCTCACTTTGCAGAGTAGAGAACTGAAGCGTGGGAGGTGTGTGTGGGGGCGGGGGGGGGGGGGGGTCAGTAATCTAAGGCCACACAGGATCAGAGCTCTACAGCTGGAATGGAACTTAGAGTTCACCGAGTCTGCCCTCTTCACTTGGCAGATAAGGTAATTGAGGCCCATAGAGGCCAAGTGACTCGCCCCACATTACACACATAGCTTAAGTGACAGAGTCAGGATTTGAACCAAATTTAGCCCTTTTGCCCCTATAACTGAGAGGTCTCAGGGAAAGCATCCCAGAGAAAAAAAGGAAAATAAAGGCTCGAGATTTTGACAGGGAGGATTGGGGAAGAGGGTGAGAAAAGGGGCACTTGAAACAGAGGAAAAAGGATGAATTAAGACATAAGACACTTCAGGGGAAATGCCAAGTAAGATACAAGGACATCTGGCAAGTGGCAATGCCCTTCCAACATGAACAAGAAACACCAGAAAGAAACAAAATGCCTAAACTCTTAGAAAAACTCACCAAGTCAATGGGCAGATGGCACTGATGCACACACTCTTTTTCTATGCACGAGAAGAAAAGGGGCAGAGGAGGGCATGAGAAGCAGAGTCTCACTGAAACAGTATCCAAAGTAGCCACACTGGACCACCAACTGTAGCTGAAAGGGACTGAGATGTCTCGTCCAAACTCCTCATAACAAATAAGCCAACTAGAGGCCAGAGAGGGGAAGGGCCTAGCCAGAGATCAGAAAAAGTAAGCAAACAGCAGAGTTAGGATCCAAGCCCAGGTCCTTGGCCTCCAAATCCAGTGGCCTTTTCACCATACGACCCTGCCTTTACCAGAAACAATGCAAGCAATCCCTAGAGAAACCCTTAGATTGCTTCCAGACACCCTCAAGGAACTAAAGAGCTGAAATTAGGGGGAGCACAAGAGGAACTGAATGGCCACTCTCACAAATCTCGGGACAAAGGGACAAAATGAAGCAGATTAGAAAAATGCCTCATGGAATTTTTAAATGCCCATAGACATAAACACAAGTTTACTACCCTAGGAAATAGAGGAGCTGATGACAGCAGGGAAACAAAATATTTAAACAAGAAAAAAGCTAAACAGAGAAACTACAGAGGCAAATGGGTGAATGGTATAGATTTAGAGAACAGACGGGGGAAAGAGGCCTTGGAATTCCTGGGATACAGGAAACACTAAAGAAAAGACTCTAATCTCTCCATTTCAGGAAATGGCACAGAAAATGTCCCCGCCCCCAGCCCAGCTTTCAAACCCAAGGAGCAAACTGCAAACAGAGTCCCAGGAGGGCTGATGTTCTTTCCCTGGGGTCCATGAACCCATTTTCTTAATTATTTTGGTAACTGCATTTCAAAATAATTCATTTTTTGTGCTCTTATGTTTTATTATTTTATTATATTTTATTATATATTATTTTATTATATTTTGTGCATTTAAAAACATGACTCTGAGAAAGGGTCCATAGACACCATGACAAACGACTATTGGACACATACACAAAGGGTAAGAATCTCTGCAAGAGAACATTCCCACGGTCACATCATCAAACTTCGAAATGACAACGAAGTAAAGAAAACTGTAGAAAAGGGAGGGGGGTGTGTGGAGAAGAGCAAGGAGGTTTAGAGCACGAAGGGACCTTGGCAGCCGCCTAGGCCAACTGTCTCATTTTATAAAAGCAGCAATCAAGGCCTAGAAAAGTCAAGATGACTTGATCATTCTGTAAGCAAATGCAAAGCCAGGATTCAAACTCAGGTCCTCTGCCTCCAAATCCAGGGACTTTCCACTGTCCCACTGTACCTATCTTATGCTCCAACCACTTCAGACCTTGGTCTGAAGTGGTTGGAGCATAAGATAGATACTGGAGAATTCAGCAAAGTCAGAGAGTCAGGGCCCACAGACAGGATCACCCAGCTGCAGATTCCTCAAGACTACTAGAAGCATATAAGCCCAAGAAGGTCAAAGGTGAAAAGAAGGAGTCCCCAGATGCCAAAAGAGTCATAGCAACGCTTTGCGGTAGCAAAAACAGAACAAAAACTAAAACAAAGTGGGTGTCCATCAGTTGGAGAAAGGCCAAGCAAGCTGTGGCAGATGAATGGAGCTGCGTATCATCAGTGCCCTGTAAAGAATGACAAATGCGAACAATGAGACAATTCAGAAGACCAAGAAGCTAGTAAGCCACTATTATTAAGTGCCCCGCCCATTCCCAAGGAAACATGGGAAGATCTGTATCACCTGATAAAGGAAGAGAAAAACACTACCAAGAAAATACACAAAAAGAGCGCAAAAATGGATACGATGACTCGATACAGACAGGCACATGAAACCCTGATTATTTCGTGACCCATCTTGGCTCCCAAGGCCAGGGGAAGAAAGGCACTTCTCTCCTAGGGGAGGGAGGCGGGGTGCTACAGGTGCAGAATGTTGCCTATGATGACCTGGCATCGGGTCACTGTGTCAATTGGCTTTGCTTAACTGATTCTCTTTGTTACAAGGGAAGATTCTCTTTGGGGGTAGGGGCAGTGGACTCCCAAGAAATGACTGTGGTGTAAGAAAGAAAAGGCACTAATAAAGTTTTTATTTGTTCGTTTAAAAAAAAAAGACATTTTTTAATCTAAATCTCTGAACCGGCTAAACTTCGGACTTCCTAGCTCAGGCTCCCTGTTTCTATTCATGCCTGCTCAAAGAAGAGGGAGAGGGCATGAACCACAGACTCTGCTGGCAGGAAGGGCCCACAACCTGAGCTCCCCATATTTCTCCTCCAGCTCCCCAGCATGACTTGCTGATGACATTGTAATGAGAATGCAACCAACAACGTCTGGGAAGATTAGATTCGGCCCCTCAAGTGCCAAGCCTACAGCAGAGGAAAAGCCTGCCAAAATTGCTTTGTATTTACAGTATGTGTGCATGTGTGTGTGTAGCCATATATATCCTGTATACACACATACACACACACACACAAGCACACATACACTGTATATACTCATTTGTATATATGTTGTGCCCTTCCCCAGTGGAATATTGGTCTTTGTACCCTGACACCTACCACAGTACTTAGTACGTGGTAGACACTCAGTAAACACTTGTTGAATTGAGCGAGACTGAAGAACATTATTTCAAGTCCCTTTCTTGCTCCAAACCCTCAGAAGCAGCGATCTTACTGCTCCTGGACAGCTCCAAGGGACTGACACTTTTCAAGAGTCAAGGCAGCCTCCACAGGTCCCCGAGGATGGCTAAAGAAGGGAGGTGGTATCATGGCCAGAAGGAATGGCCATCTGCTGAATCCGAGATGAGAAGACGGGTCCAAATTCTTCATTTACCATTTGTGGGTGATAAGTCACTCCATCTCTTTAGAAGTATTACCTCATCAGTAAAATAAAAGAGTAGATAATAACCATTATGAAATCATAAATCAGAGCCAGGAGGGACCTTTGTGGTCATCCATCCAACTGCCTCAATTTAAGGATCAGAAAAATGTGGTCCCAACAACTGAAATGACTTACCCACAGTCACTGAGATAGTAAATGGCTGAGCTGGTCCTCTGACTCCAAATCCAGTGTTCTTTCTACAACCCCATATTGTGTAGGGTGGTAAATAAAGTTTTAAGAGATAGCATGGTCTAATGGGAAGAACACTGAATCCTGGCTCAGACATTTACCACAGAGAAGTTATTTTACTTCTTCAAACACCTAAGATGTCAACCTTAAAATCTACAATCCTATGACCCCTATCCCCTTCTTGATTCAGACTCTACCTCTAAGGGTTGTCCCTCCTGATGCCAGCTTAAGATCTCAAAGATCACATTGGAACCCCCAACTCTGGACTGGTCCCATCTTCCTCCAGCAAGATTAGATTCAGATCGAATAGAACCAAAAGTGTCATCTGTTAGACAACCAGGGAGTTAAAGGAGGAACCAGAATGTTTCTCAAAAAAACTTCCTGCTCTTGGTCTCAGCGCCATTTTGTCAACCTACTCTGCCATGGGAATGAGATAGAAGAAACAAATGCAGGGTCTGAAACACAAAGACAAAGATGAGGCCTAACTGTGCTGAGCACAGAAACCAGTCACAAAGACATGGAAAGCCCCTGCTCACATTGGACTGAAAACTTTGGAAAACATCGCCCTAGGGAAGAGGTCCCAGTTCCTCCCCCCCACCCTTGATTCAGAACTCAACTCTCCCAGCTGCTACAGGACTCTTACCACTCCTTGAATCCTCCCTGGCAAAGGACATTCTATCTTTTAATGCAAGGTTCTGCCTGCCTGAAATCAATTCCCTGGGTTGTGCACCATGGACCCCTTTGACATTCTGCACTGGTTGCTTTTGCTATGACTAAGGGTAGCATTTGTATAATAAATCATCTACTTTCTTTGGTTGGGGCGAGGGGAACCTGCCTGTCTGTTTCCCCTACCCCAATCTCAATTGCCTAACATTTCATTTCTGAATTTGGATCCCCAGTACCAAGCACAGTGCAAAGGACATTTGGTCGTTGTTCAGTCCTGTCAGTCACGCCCGACTCTTCCCAACCCCATTTGGGGCTTTCTTGGCAAAGACACTGGAGTGGTTTGTCATTTCCTTCTCCAGCTCATTTTAAAATTGAGGAAACTGAGGTAAACAAGGTTACATTGACCAGAGTCACACAGCCACTGTGTGTCAGAGACCGGATTTGAACTCAGGTCTTCCTGACTCCAGGCCTGGCGCTCTTTCTACTGTACCAGGGACATAGTGGACAGCTAATAAATGCTTGTTGATGCACTGATTGGTCTCTGTTATGAAATCATCAGATTTAAAGCTGGAAAAGACCTCAGAAATCATTTAGTTCAACTCTATCACTTTACAGAGGATGAAACTAAGGCCCTGAGAAGGGAAAGAAGTGACCTGGAAGTTTCCTGAGGGCAGGGACTGGCTTTTGTCTCTTTTTCTGTCCCCAACACTTAGCACAGTGCCCAGAACATTAGGCAATGAACACAGGAGGAGTTTCATAGATGTTGACTGACTGACTGACTTTCCCAAGATCACAAAGCTAGGAATTGAGCCCAGTTTCTCCGAGTCCAAGGGCAACACTCTCTCTCCTTGCCATCAGATCCTTGCTCCCTTCCCAGGCCTTCCTCTCATTCCCAGATATGGGATGGATCCCTCAGCTTCAACCCTCCTAGGCCCCTGCAAACACACTACATAGACAACGCAATTGTCTCGGTGATGAAATCTTGCAACAAGAGCAAGAAAAAAATAGCGAAAGCTATTTTTAATTTTTTTTAACAATCTTCAGAAAAAGCAACAGGCCCCTCATTCTCCTCCTCCAGTTATGAAATGGCTCCAGGTGGATTCTTTAGGGGAGGAGGGAAGGAAGCAAAAGCCTCCCTTCTTTCAGAACTATACAGGCTCGGGCTCCATTTCTTTATTTTTTAATTAGCAGAGGTCTCCACCTACTTTCTTTCCCTTTCAAAAGGGAAGGAGGGGGAAAGAGACAGACAGACAGACAGGGAGAGACAGGGAGAGACAAAGACACAGTGAGACAGAGAGAGCCATGTGATTAAAGTCACTGCCCTGGGTGTCAGTGGGGAGCCTGCTGAGCTCTTCCCCAAGGGGGCTTTGAAGTGGACTCTTTGAAGTGAGCTTGGAACAGTCTGGAAACTGGCAAGATCAAGAAAAGGAGAGTTAAAAGGGAGTAATTGGGGGAGAAGAGGAAGCAGGGGAAGAATGTGACCTCAGCTGGAAAGGAGAAGCTTCCAGCCCGTTTTGGAAGAGTCAGAGCTTCACACATCCGCGCACCCTGCAATGTCTTCACCAGCCCCAAATGGCTACAAGACTAGATTGATTCTATGCCCCCTGAGCTCCAGTGGGAGAACTGGGCATGAGAGCCAGTGGATGCAAAGAGCAGAGGAATTTGGGGGCTGAGGGCTCGGCTCAGGAGAGTGCTGGGTTTGGAGGTGGAGGACCCAGGCTTGAATCGTGATTCTCACTCCACCTCTGTCCTATCCATGTCTATGGCTGTTCCACACCCATGATCCCATGAAGGCTTAACCCAAGGCCTCTCTCCCATCTGATAAGATACTTCACTTTCTTTCCCTTTAGTAAAGACATTTCTGCCCAAAGGTCTGATTCTCACATGGGCATCCTCATTTCCCCCAAATAACACTTCCTGCCCTTTCCTGAGGTGTGGCACAGCACAATGAGACCAAAGTACTGGGCATGGAGTCCCAAAGACTTCCATTCCAATCTCCTGTCTGCCATTTAGTATCTGGGTAACTCTAGGCAAGTCACTCAACCTTTACTCAGGCTGCCCTGTATGGGTGAAGGGAGTTCATCAAACTAACAAGAATCACAGATGCCTATCTAGATTGTTTGAATATTTCTCTGATGTACAAAGCACCAAGTGGGGAAAGTGGAAGGGCCCTTCCAACAATGAAAATCTGATTTTGAAACATGGTCACCATCTATTTAGGGCAATGATGCCCAGGCAGAATCTGGAGATTTCTGGGGGTGTTTCTCCTAATTATTTCAAAAGTGGCTCAAATTCTCAAAGAGAGCAAAAATAATAATCCCCTTTTTCAATATTTATGATTTAATAGATGCCATATTGTACTTTAAGGGAGAAGAGAGCTGTGGAATTCACAAAGTCACAACCCAGCAAAATGTTCAGAAACACTACTCTAGGAGCCCCTGGAGCCAAACACCTTGAAGGAGTCCCAGAAAGTCAGGGCTGGAAAAGCCCTAGAAAATCCTAAATCCATCCCAATAGAAAGCAAACAAACTCCTTGAGGTGAGGGCAAGGTCAATTTCATGCCGGCATCCAATCTGGCACATAGTAGGCATTTAGTAAACACTGGTTGATTGACTGCTCATGAAGCCAAATATTTTACTTCTCTGGACCTTACTTTCTCACCTAGACAAAGAGGGAACTTAACTAAGTGACCTTCAGGGTCTCTTTTAGCTCTGAATCTGTGATCCTACAAACCCTCCCTCGATCCCATTTTATAGATGAGAAAACTGGGCTTGCCCAAATTCACACAGCTATTGGTAAGCACCTGAGCCAGGGCTCAGATCACAGGCCAGCCTTCAAATTCCAAGTCCTCTGATGCTCACAGGGCTATTAAAGAAGTGAATGGATGTAAAGGGCTTTGCAAACCTTCACAGGAGCTCCCACAATGCCTCCCATCATGTCCCACAGCCTTGGCCAGGCAGCCAGCCCACAGAAGCTTCGCCTAACATCCAAAATATCCAAACCTGATTTTCAGCTGGCACTTTAGCATTTTCAAAGAACTTTCAAATACATGACTTCATTTGATCATTAGAATAGTGATCAAAGCATATGAGAACAGTGTTAATATCCTCATTTGATAAGTGAGTCAACTGAGATTGGAATAGGTCAAAGCAACTCTGCTGTGATCTACCATGGGAGCTTGGGTGGGACATCAAGGTCTTAAGTTTCAGGTTCCCTGTCTCAGAAATGGGAAGATTGGCCCAGGGGATCCCTAAAGCCCTCATCCTCTCCAAGCCCTCTCAGGCTATGACTCTGCATTCTTAGCAGTGACATGCTCAAAGTAAGCTCCTTCACTAGGAACTTGAGGAAAACACACACACACACACACCCCAAATCAGAAAATGCCCCTACACTATCATTCTCACTCTATCAGCTTGTTTTCTATTTCATACACACACAAATAAAACTTTTAACCTCCAAAACGGGAAGAGAGAAAATGAACTAGAAAGTGAAAAGATGTTAAAATATCCTTTTCTTTTCTTTCTCTTTTTTTTTGAGGGGACTGCAAAGAGAAATCATGGCCAGGTTTTTTCACCAGGAGGCCGAAGAGGGTCCTGAATATCCCAGCTCAAGTTACAGGTGCCAAGGTCAATGCTCAAGAAAGAGGCCTGTGAACAAAGGGCCTGTAGTCCAGAGAGACCAATTAGAGTCTGGGAGACGAGATTTCAACCCTGGCTCAGCTGCTCCCTGGATCTGCAGCCCTGCAGTCTGCAGGGACTCCAGGCTTGGCTCTTCTACCTTCTACTTCTGTGACCTTGGGTGTGACAGCAATGGCAAGGCCAATTTCCAGAGGACCACATCCTAGAGGGGATGACTTTCTCCAGGGGGACAGATCACATTCCTCACTAGTGAATTTTCAAGGGCCATTGAGTCCAGAATCCCCTGAAAAGAATCCCCTTAATCAACAGCCTGTGGCAAGTGGCCAATCACCCAGTCTCTGTTCGACATCCTCCAGGGAGGGGAAACCTTCCCATCTCCTGGGGAGCCATTACATTGTGGGACAGTTCTCATTGCTAGAAGTTGCTCATCGCACTAAGCATACATCTGCCCCTCTGTGACTTCACCTATTTCTCCAAGTTTGGCCCGCTTTAGGCCAAGTAGAAGAAATCTAACCCCCTTCCACATAAAGGCCTTTTAAAAACAGTAATAATGATGATTGACTCACAAGCACACTGCTTACAGGTTTGCAAAGCACTTTTCTCCCGATCCTCCTATGAGGCAAGCCGGCAGGCACCATTATAACCATACCACATAAATCAAGGATCTGGCACTGTCTAAGCATGGGTACTCTTTAATCCATAAGGGACAAAGATGGTCTTTGAGAGGTGCTGGGATCCGACTCCAGGGAACGCAAGAGGAAATATACTGTCCTACTGTCCACCTCCTGACAGAGGCGATATATTAAGAGACATTACATACACACATGCGTGTGTTTGACTATGGCCAATGCAGGAATTTGTTTTGCTTGACAATACATGTTTATGACAGGAGTTTTTTTTCTTTCTTTCTTAGCTGGAAGGGAAGAGAGGAGAAGGGCGGGGGTGGAGGGGGATTTTCTTTAAATAAAAAAGCTAAAATTTAGTGTTCTATTTAAAAAGGGTAACTGTGGTCCAAAAAGTATCCCCCACTGGCAAACATGATGATGGGCTCACAAGAATGAGACCCCACTCAGACCATGGCCAGACCATCTGTACGTGAGGCCTTTGCAGCTTTGTGGAATTTGCCAGGGCTAGCACCTTGGAGAGATTCCCTCCACACCGCAATAAAGATGAGACAGCGGTGCAGATTCCCACATTACAGATGATTTAGTCTCATTGTGCCTTCCTATCAACTGTCAGCGATGGAATGAAAACATTGTTGCCTCCCAACTTACTGGTAAGGCCAAGTCACACCCCCCAATTTGGGTCTTAGTTTCCTCATTTGAAAATGAGCAAGCTGGATTTGGTCTCCATGGTCCCTCCCAGCTCAAAAGCTACAACCTTATGACTGGACCCTAATTCTTTCTGGGCCACGTACTAAAGGACCTTAGGAAGAAATAGTCTCAACGCTTCCTCAATTCCTCTCTTGTAAGTACAGATAACATTTCTTTTTCTCCTGTGCTGGAAAGGCAGCATGAATGATTGAGTTGGAGACTGGTGACAATGTTCTTTCAGCCACAGGATCACAGAGCTACAGGGGACCCTCAGGGGTCATTTAGTTTTTTACAGATGAAAAAAAGGAGGCCCAGAGATGTGAAGGAACTTGACCAAAATCATACTGATGGCTGAGACAGAATGGAAAGCCAGACTCTACAGTGACCGGCCCTTCCATCTCACCACAATCCATGATTCCATGCACAGAAAATTCCTCAGCTTACTCAAACACAACCAGGAGCTTGACTCCTTGTCGCTGGGACCTCATCCCTTTCTACCTTGTGGGACAAATGGAATATGGAGGACCCTGAACACAGACCTCAATAGGAGCTCAAGGGGAAACTAACCCTCAGTGAGGCACTGATAATAAGCAGAGACAAGGTCACAAAGGAGTATATGTGTCACAGCAAGGGAAGCTAAGCATCAATGACTTTGGAATGTCTTCACAGTAGGGCCCAGGATGGCTACCAATGGTAAGTGAGCTCCAGTCTATGATGCCAGATTATTAAAGCTAGAAGAGCCCTTCAAGAACATCCAATCCTGGGCTGCCTAACCTGGCCTGCACTAATGTCTTAAGATATTTTTAACTATTTCAATATAATTCTTTCCTTTGTAATTATGTTCATTTTATCATTAATTTTATTTTTATATTTTATATTGTATTTACTATATTATCTTATGATATATTTATATAGTATTTATTTATATTAACTTTATTATTGATAGTAATATCTAGCATTTATATAGTTCTTTAAGGTATGTAAAGCACTTGACAAACAGCATCTCATAACAACCCTTAGAAGTGGACAATAATATTATCCTCATTTTACAGATGAGGAAATTAAGGCAGACTGCTATTAAAGTAACTTGCTCAGGGTCACGTAGATAATAGGTGTCTGAGGTAGGATTTGAACTCCAGATCCAGTGCACTATCCATTGAGCCATCTAGCCATTGAAGCCATTTAAAAATATTACCCTTAGAAGGGATCCATGATTTCCCCCCCACCCCCAAAAGGTTAAGAACTCCTGATTCAACCCAATCCCTTTGTTTTACAGATGGGAAACAGAGACTCACTTCAACAGAATGGTTAAGTGACATGCCCAAGGTCACATGTGGCCAGTGTCACATATTGCTAACTCCTGCTAAAGTCGGGTAGTCTAAAGAGAGTCAGAAAGCTTAGTGGGGTTTAAACCCAGGGCCTCAGGCACAGAACCTAGTTCTCCTCCCCCTGCAAGTGGATGGCTTCCTCCAGCCAACTTCCTCTGGAGTTTACAGCCTAAACTCATCAAACTGAGAAGCTCATTACTCGTAAGCCTCTTCCCTGAATTTACTTTATTTTTAAAGGTCATGTTAATATTTTCACCCAGTCATCTGTTTTTCTCTTCTTAGGGGCTTTTACGAGTGCTTCTGATACTAAAGGTCAGTGATGCAACCCAAGAACACTTCAGGGCTAGCCCCTGGGTTTTTGCAACATGGGCAAAATAACACAACACAACTTCCTCTTTCGGGATTCCAAGAGTTTTGCAAACTTCATACCAAGCATTTCAAGGAACAAGCGCGCACACACACGTATGTGGCCCATGTATATATCTGCTGTGAATATTAGAGTATATATCTTGTGGAAGCAATCATTCCAGATTGGACCACCACACATCATGAGCAGCGTCTCATCAACTTAGGCCTGCAAGGGACCCTAGAGGTCACCACATCACATCTTGAGCTCTTTCTCCCACTCCATGCAGCAGGGGTAACTTGTTCAAGAGAATAACTCCCAAGTCTTTGGGTCACAATATCATGGTTCTAGAAAGTGAAGGGCTCACAGCAACCATCCAGACTAACCCCTCATTTTACAGATGAGGAAATTGAGGCCTAACCTCATCCAACTCCATGGGCATAATAATCATCTCTAAGCAGGTGACTCTCAGATCAGTCTGTTAAGCCCCAGCCTCTCCCTTGAGCGCCATTGCCATAGCACCAGAGGCATCTTAAACTCAACATATCCAAACTCAAACTCATTCTCTTTCCCCCTAAAACCCACCTCCCTTCCAAATGTCTGTCTTTCTAAGGCACAAGCATCCTTCCATTGCCCCACATTTATACCCTCACTATTATTGCGGGCTCCTCACTCCTCCTCATCCGTCATATCCAATCAGTCATCATTTCTGCTTGCACAACACTTCTCCATATGATGCCATCTCACCCAGCTGCCAGCCTGGCTCAGGCTCCCATCCCCTCCAGGCTGGAACAGCCTCCTCACTGGCCTCCCTGCCTCATGTCCCTTCCCACTTCTGGCCATCCATTCTATACACTGCTATCCAGGTAATTTTCCTTAAGCATACATCTGACCATGTGACTCTCCTACTCACTCAAATCCAGGGGCTTCTTAGGTATTACCTCCAGAATCAGATATAAACCCCTCTGTTTAACTCGTAAACTGCTGCATGACCTGGCCTCCACACACCTTTCCAGACTCATCAGACATGACATCCCCACCCATGCTGACATCCAGCCAAACTGATCTTCTCTCTGTTCCTCACATGTGACTTTGCATTTCCCATCTCCATTCCTTTGTATTAGTCATCCTCTGTTCCTGGAATGCACTCCTTCACCACCTCTGCCTCAATGAGTCCCTTCTCTTCCTTTAAGACACAGCTCAAGCACCATCTTGTGCATGACCCCTTTCCCAATTCCCCATCACCACTGCTTGTGCCCTCTTTCCAAAATTACCTTGCCTTAAACCACTTTGTATATGTATTTGTATTTATTCATTTTATATTTATGCTATATATATTTATACATGTACTTATCTCTCCCCACACCCATTAAAATATGAGCTCCAGTGAGAGTAATGATTGCTTCATTCTTTGTACTAGTAGGTGCTCAATAAATGCTTCTTGACTGTTGATTACCTACTCAGGGTTACACAGCCATTAAGCATCCCAAGTGGTGTTTCAATGTTTGCTTTCCCCTCCTCCGTACTGCCTCACCCAGAATACAACAGGACCCTCACCACGCTGTCCAAACCTCTTATTTTATAGGATAAGAACCTGGAGTCCACAAAATGTAACTACTTTCAATGCATGGGTTCACAGGATTTAGAGCTGGTAGGGACCTTTAAAAATGCAGTCTAACCCCTTCATTTGTTTTTTATAGATGAAGACACCTTAAGTCCAAACAGACAAGATTACTTGAATATTTTGCAAGCCTTGAAGCTATAGAAACTCTAGCTATTTTTCTTATTGGGGCAGGTAGGTGGCGCAATGGATAGAGTGTTGGCCCTGGTGTCAGAAAGACTTGAGTTCAAATCCAACCCCAGACACTTACTAGCTATGTGACCTTGGGCAAGTCATTTAACCTTTGTATGACTCAGTTTTCTCATCTGTAAAATGGGGATAATAAATGCATTTACTTCCCAGGGGTGTTGAGAGGTTCAAATGAGATAATAACTGTAAAGTGATTAGCACCAGTGCCTGGAATATAGTAAGTGCTATATAAATGTCAGTCATCATCATCATCATTATTGTCCAAGGACACAGCAATTGGACATGCATTTATTAAGCATTTACTGTGTACCCAAAGTCTCTGCTTTTATGCCCATTCTGAGAATGAGGCACTCTAGACTGACAGGTGTCTACCTCCTTCAATCCTACTTCCCTACCCTACATCTTCCAGGAAAATGAGGAGCTAGATAACCGCTGAATTATTACATGAGCATTCCAAAGTGGTTCTGTATTGGAGGACACCATCTGGCACTCAAGGGGCTCATAGAAGCTTATAAATTAATGGAGTTAGAGCTAGAAAGGACAATTTCAGAGTCATCTAGTTACACCATCTCATTTTAGACAGAAGGAAACTGGATACCAAGCCCAGCGATTTGTCTGAGGATGCAGAACTAGTAACAGAGATGAAATTAATAATAATAAAAAGAAAAGCTGACATTTGTGGAGTACTTTACATACATTAGCACATTAGAGTCTCACAAGAGCCCTGGAAAGTAGATGCTATTATTATCCCCATTTTAGTGATAAGAAAACTGAGAGCTAAGAGAAGTTGTTCTGGGCATATGGTAGGTGCTTAATAAATGCCAGGTGAGTGACTTGCCCAAGGTCACATAGCCAGCAAATGTCCAAAACAGGATTCAAATCCAAGTTTCTGTTGTCATCTCCTTCTACTATCCCGTGTTGTCTCAGAGGATTCTACTCCAGGTTCTCTGACTCCAAATCCAATATTCTTTCAACTACTCCGCGCATATCTCCAACATCTTTGCTCCCAGTATATTTTCTATCCTCCCTCCAATTATGGCTAAAGTCCATTTTTATTACATTGCAGGAGAAAGAGAACTCAATTTGTCATCCCAAGTCCCAAGCCCTACTCTGCCATGTGCTAGCCAAGGTAGCCTGAGCAAGTTACTTTTTTTTGGACCTCAGTTTCCTCATGGGTAAAATGGTGGGATTGAAATAGATGACTTCTGAGCTCCCAATTCTAAATCTCTAACTTTATGATCCATTGCTCAATCAATTTCTAATTTTTTTGAACTCATGTTGCAAGGAGTACAATTGTATGGCATCACTAACATCCAGTAATCTTGTCACACAGAAATTGCTACATTTCCATTTAGATTACAAAAGGTCCTAATTCAATTACATTTGAAACCTTTATTTAGCACCTTCTATAAGTAAGGCACCAAACTAGGTGCTAAGAATACAAAATATTTTTAAAGTGACATAGCCCCTAACCTCAAAGAAATTACAATCTAGGTAAATAGACATTTTGTTTTATTGAAATACTTCGTATTTATTAAACCCACTTAAATCCAGTGAAATAAAAATCAATCTTTCCTAAGAACCAATAACAAAAGCAAAAGCAAAAAAAAAAAGTTCTTACTGATGACCCCACCAACTTACTAATGACCCCATCAACTTGCTAACAACCCCACCAACTTACTGATGACCACCACCAAGGGATAAACTGTGAAAGTAAGCTCAATAGCCTCTCTTAGGAATATTTCTCCACCCAGAAAGACTTGGGACAAGAGAAGAATCATCAGACATGATTCAGAGCATGCTTACATATAAAAAGACAGGTTCTCAAGTCACACATAGTCATAAAATGTTAGCCATTGAATTCATGTCCCAGAACATGAATGTTGGTTTATGAGGTCTCCCTCTGATCCCATAACCCCCACCTTGCTTTAACACAGTTTTGTTCCAAGCCCCAAGTCCACATTGCCTTGGTACATAGTATATAGAGACTTAATGGATTGCGCTGATGGGGGGAGGGGAAAAAACAAAGAGCACCAAATCGGGGAGGGAGAGTTATAGAGAGACAGATTGTTTTGTAGATGGAGTGGGAAACTTCCCAACAACAAATGATCCAAAAGAGGAAAAGGCTACATCAGTGAACAGGAAGCTTGCATCTCTAAGGTCCCTAAGTGAGGACTGGATGACCATTTCTTAGAGAGGCTGGAAGAAAGATTCTTGGTCTGACACAGGTTGGAATGATGACCCCTGAGGCCTTTTCAGCTCAGAGATTCTGTGGTCACCTTCGACCAAAAGAAATTTTCCTTATTTAGTAGTATTAGAGACGAGGGCATCATACATCGTCTGTCACCAGGAAACAACATGTCCAACATAGGAGAAGTGAGTTTTACCGTCTTCGGAGCCTTTTTTGTTGTTGTTGTTGTCGTTACATTAACTGTCTGGGATTGTGAGCTCCATGAAAGTAGGCACCTATATGTACCTTGGCAAACCCCCACAAGGGTCAGGGGAGAGGGCCACATGGGTGATAGGAGGCCCCTAACAGATTTGTGAAGGAGGAAAGGGTAGAAAGCTCTCCTGCGTTCTTCTGACTTCCTAAACAAAGGCCCCTGAATTCTCATTTAACTTTTTCTTATTTCTTAATGACTCAGAAGCACCATTAGCACATGCTACTTATTGTCATCTACAAAATGCAAGAGGTTGAGGTGATCTCAAAGACCCCTAGATTGCTAAGGTTTTACATTCTGAGGGTCCTTCCAACTCAGACATCCCATGTTCTGTACTCTGAGGTCCATTTCTACAATATCATCGTATACGTTCTGGGTTCTAAGGGACCTTCCAACTCCATGAGTCCCTTTCCCCTCCCAACGGGGTTCCTGAGTCTCTACTCCTCCCCACTTGTATGTACTCTGTGTCACGTCCCCTTCTCCCGAACAATCTCCTCTTTTAAGTTCTATCTTCCCCAGTGAGGATGGAAGGTCCTTGGGGACGGGGCCTATCTTTATTCCCAGTGCTTAGAATAGTGCCAGGCACACAACAAGCACTTAATAAATGTTCGTTGCCTGCCTGCCTGTGATGCTACCATTATCTACTGGGCTATGTAACAATGATACCTTCAGTACCCAGTGAGGCTCTAGATGACTTTACTTTTTTTTAACTCAGTCCCCTCCCCCCAATTTACTCATCTGTTACAGGCAGGGAAAGGATATAGCCAAAGGTATTAGAATTATGCGTAAAGTGAGAATAAGAAAGCACTGGGTGAATCCCTTTTGTAAAACAGAAGCCTTGGTGCACAGACTTTGGGTCACCCATTTGGCCTACTCAGGTCCGTACAGTCCCAAGCTCTGTTCCAAATAAGGCCAAGTGAATGAGTAAGTAGCTTTGGCAAAAATGAGATTTTGCTACTGTATTTCCATGATGTACATTCTCAACTTCTCACCTGCCACAGGAATTTTCCCAATACCCCAACAGGAGGCACTTTCCAACAAGGCACTTGGTCATGGACTGAACGTCTCTTTCCGGTACAAGAGGATGTGAATAGTGAAAGTATATCCTATATGCACATCCTATAACTGGGCCCCAAACTAGGGCTTTTAAAAGGAGAAGGCTCTAAATTGTTGTGCTTAGGAAGTCATCAGCATTGTAAGCAAATAAATCTCTTCCCTTTCCTTCCAGCCTTTGTTGAGGAAGGATCAATGTTGTAGGCTGGGTGACAAAGAGAGCAATTCTGGTCTGGCTGGGAGTTTTTGAGTTTTACACAGGCCTTGAGGCAGAGGAAACCAAATCATTCCAAAATGTCTTCTCTAACCCTCCCCTCCTCCTCCCAATCCACTATCGTGCTTCCCACAAGGCCTCCTTCTCTATCAGAAGACTTTCCTTCAAATGCCCTCTCTGCCTCGCCCTGGCTATGGCACCTTGACCAGGCCAGGCCCTTCCCTCCCTTGGTCCTCACTGCCTCTTTGTTCAAAAAAAGTCCTCAAAGTCCCGTGAAACTGAGATATTGTGGTTCTTGTGCTCTTCAAAGGAGGCTATGTGTCGCACCAGAAGGAGGGCTAAATTCAGAGAACCTGGGTTCAAATTCCTCTCTGCTCATTTATTACCCATGTGGTCTCAGACAAGACCCTTCCACTTCTCTGGGCCTCAATTCCCTCAACAGAAGGAGAAGTTAATTGGACTAAACCTCAGGGGTCCCTTCCAGTTCTAAAGCTATGATTATATGACAAAACACAAGAGATTCTCAGGTTCCCCCCAATACTACAAACCCCCACTCCCAAGTTTGGGGATTTTCCATCTTTTCTAAACCAATATCACAAGATTGGAAACTATTGATAACTCCACCAGAAGCAAATCTCCTTTATGGTCACAGCACAGAGACACCAAGCAGGTCCTTCCAAAGCCTGCCAATATTTAAGTCACCTATGACGCTCTCAGCCTGGAAGTTGCAGGTCATACAGGACACAAGCTAAACTTGGAAGCTTTACAATACCATGTGTATCTTAGTCCCAGCTGGGTGACTCCAGATAAGTCACCTCAGTTCTCTGAACCATGGTTTCCTCACCTAGAAAATGGGCATGTTAGACTAAGGCCTCATGGGGCCTTTCCAACTCCAATCCCGTGATCGATATTAGGATTCCGTCTGCTCCTCGATACCCTGGGGAAGTCACTTTCCCCTGTGGGCCTCAGTTTTCTCAGGCAGGGCTTCTCAGCCTGGGGTCCATAAACCTAATCCCTAATCTATTTACATACCTCCAATTCCATTTCCTAACCCCCAAAGGCTCTGTGGACAGATTTCAGGGGGTCCAGAATCCATGAATTTTGATAGGAAATAAATTTTATCTTTATTTTACTAACCCCTACCTGAAACTTAGCGCTTACTTGAATTATTTTAAGATATTCAAAGACAGAGTCCATGGGTTTCAACAGACTACCAAAGGAGAAGCCCATTACAAAAAAACAAAAAGTGTCTAAGAACCCCTGCTCCAAGGTCTTTCCATACTCTAAATACTAGGATTTAATCCTTGTTCTCAAAGACTTAAAAGTCTAGGGGGCAAAACACAACTGAGTATGTGAAAAAGACCTCGGTGCTTTTTATAGGCCCAATGAACACAGGACAAATCTCCAATTTCACCATTCTTCCTCTGACCACATCTTATATCTGACTCTCTCCACTCACCTTCTCAAATACCTCCTTAGGCCAGCTCCTCATTACCTCTTCTCTCTAGTCTTCCTTCTGTAATGGCCTCCTCACTGGTCTCCCCATTTCAGGTCCTTCCCCACTCCAGGCCTTCCTCCTCGTAGCTGCCACCTTGAGCTCAGACCTGACAAGTCATCCCCCTCCTCCAACCAGGGGCTTCCCATTGCTTCTAGGATCAAACATCCACTCCTCCACTCAGCTTTTTGAAACCTTCGTAACTATGCCACCAAACTACCTTTCCAACCCCACTGGACATTCCTCTCCACTCCAGCAAAGCCAAATTGGCCTGTCTGTTGTTCACACAAGACACTCAATTGTCCACAGACATGGCTTTGCTCTGTCCAAGAAGTTAAGGAAACCAGAGGCAAACAGTGCCAATAAAGTGGAAGGAAGGGGAAAATCAAGGAACCACCTTGGTGATCTTGTGGACATTGGACAAATTCCATTCTCAGCATGTCATTCCTGCTAAAAGTAAATCCCTCATGGCTTCTCGTTAACCATCATAGGATCCCAGACCCAGTGATGATTCTTAGAGCTAATGTCTCAGCCTATTAAGTTCCAACAAGCAATCTAAGTGAAGATGTCCTACATTAAAGCCAGACTGGGGAGAAGCTGGGCCACTGGTAAAATTTGCCTATCTAGGATTCACCAGCATAGCTAATTTCACAGCTGAAATCAAGCAAATGCCCAAATTACAAGAGAGCAGCCTCTTCCAGTTTTCCTGGAGTGCTTTATCTGGACCTCTCTGAACTCATCATACTATACACTTATCTGTAGACACATCATTTGTAACTTGTAGAATGCAAGTTCCTCAAAGGCAGAAATCATGCCTTCTATTATCTCTCTATTTCCCTGTGCCAAGCACAGGGCCTTGTTCAGAGTAAGCACTAACAGGAGGCCTCCTCTGAACTGAACTGAGTGAAGGGTGGCCAATAAATGGCACTGCCCATAAGAAGCTCAGTGTAGTGGAAAGAATGCAGAATTTAGGGTTCGGGTTAGAAGGCCTGGGTTCAAAGTCTAACTAGTCATTTCCTCTCTCTAAGCCTCAGTTTCCTTATTTGCAAAGTGAAAGGTATGGAGTTAGACTCATTTACCTCTGAGGCTCCTTCTAGCACTAAATCTGTAGTCCTATGTGTATATGTTCCAAAGGGTATAAGATGTAAAGAAAAAAATGCAGTTAAGAGAAAGAATGGAACACGGGATAGATATCTAAGGAGTACAGATGGGCAGATGGGGAGGGAGACTTAGCCCCAGGACTCCCCCCACTGTCAGCTGTATGTAGACATCTCCCTCCTATGACTTTCTAGAACACTTTGTCTGGATCTCTCCTTCACATCTCCTCATCTCACTCATGATTTGCGTACATTCCAGTCTTCCCCAGGCCCCATCCTCCATTTGACTGGCACTGGTCCCAAGTCTTACCTATTCTGGATAGTCTTCCATTTGCCATATTATTATGTCCATGTTCACTCCACCTCCCCAAATCCAATTCTTCTACATCAATATCTCCATCTCTTTATCTACCCATTTCATCCTTTCATGGTTTGCTTCCTACTGGCTTAGGGTGCCCAGAAACTCTTCCCTCAGATCTTTACCATCTACAGCAAGAACTGGCAGCTTCCATGAGCTGAGAGAGCAGGGTATGGCAGAGCTCCTTTGCATCTAGCAGGTGCTTAATAGATACACGACAGAACTGGCAAAGCCAAGACTAGCCCTTGACAAAACTGTGAAACAGGCAGAGTTTGTCTCAAACGACTTCCCAAACTCCTCTATCCCTCTTCCCACCTTCCTGTGCCACCACCCTACCCCAGAAAACCATCAGTATTCCATTCTTTTCCTTAACTAATCTATACTAAAGTATTAGTATAATTAATAATAATAATGATGATAATTAAAGTGTCACCTGATAGGGACTTAAAGTCTGACTGTTCCCAAGGGTATTTGTTCTTTTAAAGGGGGACCTAAAAAGGAACAAGACTTTAAGATCCATCCAAAGACCCAACCATAATCCTTAAAGTGATAGCTTCATGAAGGAGTAGAGGGCCCTGTGGGAAGTCTCTTACATGCCAAGCAAGACAGAATCAATGAAAACTTAGCAGCCACCTCTGGAAGGCTGCCAATCCCTCATGCAGAGGGAGAAAAGCCAACAATAAGAGGGAGGGCACAGGAAGGAGGATGTTTAACCAGGAGGGCACAATCTGAGAATGACTGAAACAGACAATTTATCATGACCCCAAGATAATCATGTTGAAAGTTCTGCCCCATTGGAGGCAGAGTGAGCACAGAGGGTAAAGTGCTTTTAAAAAAAGATGGAGAAGAAGAGAGAAGATGCAGACCCTCCATCAAAATAAGGTAGGGTGGGTCTCTTGTTCAGAAGGAGGACCTAGGCATAGAGAAACCTTTCATAGGATTCCAGATTTAGAACTGAAAGGGACCTCAGAGGACATTCAGTTAAAACCCTTCATTTTCTGGACAAGCAAACCAGCCCAAGAAAGGGGCTGCTCTGGCTGCCTGGAAATATCACCCTTCTCACCTCCCACCCTGTTTCCACCCTGCAGAAGAGGCTTACCAAACAGGAGACTGACTCCCTGCTCTGCAAACCAACCCTGTCTTGAGAAAGATGGACTCTCAGGGAGCCAGGGAAAGGGACTTGAGGATACACCCTGAGCCTCGGCCACCAGGCCGGTCACTGCCGCCCATTACTCTGCCTAGGACCTAAAAATAGTTCCAATTAGTTCCAAGGTTACCATGAGAAAAGGAAAGGCAGGCCACGTGTTTACCAGCAAACCTCTCCTTTGTTAACTAGAAACAGGTGGAATCACCAGCCAGGCCAGGTGAGCACAGCATTCAGAAAGAAGGTGGGGGTGGGGGTGGGGGTGGTGTCTGAGAGAGCTGGTTTTAAGGTCCCTCTACGAGGAACTGAGCTTCCTGGTTTAACTAGATTTGTTCTAAGGTTCAGATTCAGAGAGCTGACTCTGTGGACTGATAATCATTTCTCAGGGAGCAAAGGTCATTCAGGATCAGAAGTTAAGCCAAAAAAATGGCTTGTCCAAACACACAAAGTTGAGAACATTTGACAGCAAACTCAGAAATTCAGCTTGGGAGAATGATAGGAGCCTTCGGGTAAAATAAACATGAGGGGGGAAAATTCCCCGAGCATCAACCAGTAGAGGGGGAAAAAAATCTCTTCCTGCAGATCAAGTTCTGACCTTCGAATGAACTCGGAATAACTAGCTCATGGTTTCGCAAAGCAGCAGGAATGGTAAGCATTTTGAGTGACGCTAAAAAATCTTAGTTCCCCATCGGACTTTCTGCTTTGGCAGCCAAACGCATCGGTCACAGCAGAGCTAGCTGAAAAATGTCCACTTCTGCCTGGAAAGGAACTGGCCGGAGCAAGAGCCCACAAGGGCTGGTTTTTGCAATGCCAGACTGAGTTACAAACTGGCCCCATTTCACAGAGAACTGCAAGATCTCTATCCAAAAATAAAATCTTTAAGGAGAATTTCTTGGCCAAGTTGGTTGCATTTCCTCACAGACTGTCTCTCCTAAGCTGGACTCTGAATACAGGTAACCCTCTCTTTACAAGGGTGACATCACTGTTTCTAGATACCCATACCTCCTCTACTTTCACAGACCACCCCTTCGGCCCTCTTCCCAAAAAATCACATGCCCACAAATCTGTTCATCTCAGCAAAGCCACCCCCTGAAATTCTACAATGGGCAAAGCTCTAGACTTGGAGTCAGGAAGACCTGAGTTCCAATTCAGCCCCAGAGACTTGGTAGCTGTATGACTGAGCAAATCACTTAATCTCTGCTTGCCCCAGTTTCTTTTTTTATTATTAATTTATTTTGATTTATCAACAATCACTTCCATAAGCTTTGGAGTTTTAAATTTTTCTCCCTCTTCCTTCCCACCTCCTTCCCCAAGACAGTGCACAATCTGATATAGGTTCTACATATACATTCCTATTAAACATATTTTCACATTAGTGATATTGTAAGGAAGAATTAAAACCAATAGGAGGAACCACAAGAAAGAGAAAACAAAACGAAACAGAAGAAAAAAAATAGCAAATAGTATGCTTCAATCTGCATTCAGACTCCATAGTTCTTTTTCTGGATGTGGACAGCATTTTTCATCATGAGACCTTTGGAGATGTCTTAGATCCTTGCATTGCTGAGAAGGGTTAAGTCTATCAATATTAGTCATCTCACAATGTGGCTGTTGCTGTGTACAACGTTCTCCTGGTTCTGCTCCCTTCACTCAGCATCAGTCCATGCAAGTCTTTCCAGGTTTTTCTGAAGTCTGCCTGTTCATCATTTCTTATAGCACAATAGTATTCCATTACATTCATATACCATAACTTATTCAGCCACTCCCCAACTGATGGGCATCCTCTCAATTTCCAATTCTTTGCCACCACGAAATGAGCTCCTATAAATATTTTTGTACATGTGGGTCCTTTTCCCATTTGTATGATCTCTTTGAGATTCAGCCCTAGAAGTGCTATTGCTGGGTCAAAGGTTATACACATTTTTATAGCCCTTTGCTGCCCCAATTTCTTGATCTGTAAAACAGGGATCATAATAGCTGCACCTACCTCCCAATGCTGTTGCGAGGATAAAATGAAGTAATATACACAAAAGTTCTTCGCAATTTTTAAAGAGCTATGTAAATGCTAGCTCTTATTAAGACCCTACTATGTGTCAATCTCCATGCTCCATAAATAATAGGAGGAGGAGGAGGAGGAGGAAGAGGAGGATTACTACTAGTTGTCTGAATCCAGGATCTGATATAAGCCACTTTAGCTACACACCCTGTTCTTTTTCTCTGAAACCTTCAACTTCAGCTTGGGCAGGGTAGAAGACCCCTTCTAAATGGCTGGACCCCTGATTTTGCTCGACTTTCTCAAAAGGGCACTTGGGCACCAAGTTGGTGGCTGCCATCTTCTTCCCAATGGTTCCTGATCAGGATGCAGACAGGAGAAAGGCATATTGCACTTGTTTGGGCATTGTCCCCACCACCACTGGATCTCCAACCTGTAATAGTCACAGAGCAGTGGGTCCGTCACTTAAGCTCATCCAGCCTCAGTTCCCTCATCTACAACATGATGGGGGCAATACCTCTAGTACCATTACCCAGGGTTGAGAGGACACTCTGCATACTTTAAGGTACCATGAAAATATCAGACCATTGTCATCTGATTCCTCATCTAGTTCAAAGGAATTCAGCTAAAAAAAAAACCCTGCGACAGGTTGCTGTCCTGTTAAAATTTCTTTGGGCTCTCAGACAACTGCACAGGGGAGAAAATTACTCTTTTTGGAATTGGATAGAAGTGCTGGGATGCACATTCATCCTTTTCTGGGCTCATTGAAAACCTTTTCAGGAGAACTCCAGTAGAATGCAGTTTGATGGGGACATGCTTGTATTTCATTCCATCCACACACAGTTTTTAAGCCTTCTGCTAGGTCTATTACAAAACTTTTCATTCTGTGGAGTTTGGAGATTGTGCATATTTGTCATGTCAACATCTATTAAAAGCATGATTTTAAAGTTTTTGTGCACTAGGATCACATCCCAATGATTGTGGGCAAAAGTTTTGTCAGTAAAAATGAATGAATGAATGCATAAATGGGTGTTTCTTGAGTGCTTACTATGTGCCAACCACAATGCTAAGTACTGAGAATACAACAAATCCAAAAGCAAAGACAGTCCCTCCCCTCAAAAAGCTTACATTCTAATAGAGGAGATAAAAGGAAGAATAGGGGCCAGGCAGAGGCCCTTTAGTCCAGAAAGTTACAGGGATAATGAGGGAGACCACAGGGAAAGAAGTTGACACACCCCATCCAAGGACAATGGCAGAGCTGGTTTGATCATGGCTCATGATTCCAGAAGGGGGTGAGCAGTTGGAGGGGGATTGATAAGGAAAAATATACATCCAGGACACAGTCTCTGGCATGGACAGCTAGGTGGTTAGCTGAAGAAAAATTTGTTTGTTCAATTCTTAAATATATTCCAAGGTCTTCATTGGTAGCATAAAGATTTGTTTGTGACAAATGTCAAGTTTTTGATAAATAATTCTGTCCACCAGGTTGCATTTTTCCAGAGATTTGGCAAGTCAGCGTCTGCAACCTGCACTGATACATTGTTAACAACAAGATTGGTAATAGTATCCTTATTACTAATTGTTCCCACCAGGAGTTTCAGGAGATCACAGCGTTCACAGGTTCACTGGATTTAAAGCCAGACCTTAGAGAACTTTTCATCCAACCCCCTTATTAACAGATGAGGAAAAAGACCCCACCCCAGGTGAAGTGACTTGCTCAGCAGCTTGTTCCAACAGGGAGTTGAATGGGGACGCTCCGACCCCAAACCCAGAGCCCACTCTTCCTCTTCCGTGAGACAATCTCTAACAAATAGCATTTATCCTGATAATGGTGTGGCCGTGTGTTTGCTCAGAGGAAAATGCTGCCTGGGTGTTTTTCAGCATTTTAAGAAGCGCCCCAAGTCACGGATCTTACTCATTAATTCCCACCTCCCACTCAGCACCTTTTCCACCTCAGGGAGTAAGGCTGATGTTTACTACATGCAGAAGTCAGTTATTTCCTCATTAATGTGGTGACATGGGTGATGTAGGTACATTTTGCATGAGCTGCTTTAAATGGCAGATGAATGGCCCTGTAGAGGCACACACGTCCCAGGGCCTGGAATTCCTTCTCTCTCTTTGCCTATTGGACTGTAAGGCCCTACTCAAACACATCTTTCTCCACGTCCGTGGGGTAACAGTGTCCTGCATTTAGCGTGAGGAGGGACCACAGAGGTCCTCTGGTCCACCACCACCCCCATTTTACAGAGAAGTAAACAAAGGCACAACTAGGTGTCACATTAAATAGAGTGCTTCACCTGGAGTCAGGAAGACCCGAGTTGAAATCCTACCTCAGACACTTGCTAGCAGGTCACCAAACCTCTCTCAGCCTCAATTTCCTCATCTGCAAAATGATGATAATAATAGTACCTACCTCACAGGGTGCTGTATGGATCAAATGAGATGACACATGTAATGAGTTTTGTTAAAGTGCTTTATAAATGCTAGGTCTTATTACTGTTGTAACATCTGTAAAGTACTTGTAAACCTTAAAGAAATATGCAAGTACTTGTAAACCTTAAAGAAATATATATGTGTTATTATTAGTATTAGTTTTTAGTATGTGACAGTGCCAAGACTTGAACCCAGGTCCTCTGGCTCCAAAGTCATTACCCTTTCTACAGCACCAAATAAGGCTAGATGAAAAGGTGGGGACTGGGGGAGGAGAGAAGCAAGAGTTTCAGGTAGGATTGCTGTTCAAGTATTGGTTGGACCAGAGGACCCCAAGCCCCTCCCAACTCAGATCCTAAGATAGGTTTTCCTTGTTCCCATTGCCATAACGTTCCATCTTCCTACAATCTTTCTAAAGCGTTTATCCCAAGTTATTGAATGCTGTACTCATCTGCATCAGTCAGTCAACTAGCATTTATTAAGCACCTACTATGTGCCAGGCACTGTGCTCAGTGCTGGGCTCTCAAGGAGTTTGTAGTCTGATAGAAAAACAACAACATGCAAATGACTAAGCAAGATATATATAGGCTAAACTGAAGTTTAACTAAGGAGAAGAATAGTCAAGAGACATCAGGAAAGGCTCTTGGAGAAGGTTGAATTTTGGCTAGGACTTGAAGGAAGCCAAAGAAGCAGGGGGTGGAGATGAAGAGGAAGAGAGTTCAAGGCATGGGGCACAGCCAGGGAAAAGGCTCAGAGTCAGAAGATGGAGGGTCTTGCTCTAGAAACAAAAGTAGGAGGCCACGGTCACTGGGTCACAGATGCCATAGAGGGGTGGCAAAGCAGGGCAGGCCAGTTCCAGAAGGACTTTAAATATCAAAATGAGGGTTTTCTATATGATCTCAGCAGTCACAGAAAATCCTTTGTGTCTCTCTTTCCCCCTATGTGATTGAAGTTCTCCATGAGAGCAAAGACCCTGTTTTAGCTGTCATGTGGAACAAGGAATAGACTTATTCCGGTCCCAAAAAGCAGAACTCAAAGTGACGTGTGGAAATTACAAGGAAGCAGATTTAGGTTTGTTAGGAAAACCGTCCATCCTAACAATTAGAGCTGTCCAAAAATGTGATGGCTGCCACAGAAGGGGGCAGGTGGGCTTCCCTGCCTTTGAGATCTTCTGGCAAAGGGGAGGAGGTCACTCGTCACTGTTCCTCCTGTCTCTTAGGTCTCTTCCAGCTCAACGATTCAGGGAATCTTCGACATCATCTTTTATTTCAGGGGAAAATATTTTACTTCAGGTTATTTTGATTTGAGCCCTACCTTCTGAGAGCCCTGAATAGAGGGCTGCCTGCAATGCCGACTCTGAGAGGAAGTAATTTTGAGTTGTCAGTCAATAGACATTTATTATGTGAAAGGCACTGCATTAAGCATGGGAGAGAAAGACCAGCTCAATCATTGTCCTTGGATGGGGTGTGTCAACTTCTTTCCCTGTGGTCTAACTCATTATCCCTACAACTTTCTGGACCAAGGGGCCTCTGCCTGGCCGCTATTCTTCCCTTGGTTTTATCTCCTCTATTAGAATGTAAACTTTTTGAGGGGAAGGACTGTCTTTGCTTTTGGATTTGTATTCTCAGTACTTAGCATCATGGTTGGCACACAGAAGTTCCCAGTCTAATGGAGGAAATTGGATACAAACAAGCTAGAAACAGAATAAATGGGAGAACATCAGTAGAGGGAAGATGCCAGCTTTAAAGGGGATGTGGGAAGGCTTCTCATTGAATAGGGGATTCTACTTGGGCCTTATAGGAGCCGGGAGCTGGACGTGAGGATAGAAAGCATTCCAGGCATGGGGGAGAGCCAGGGGAAATGCCTGAGGTTAGGAGATGACTTTTACAAGAAACAGCCAGGAGGCCCTGTCCCCTGTCACACAGCATGTGTCAGGGAATAAGACTGGAAAGGGAGAAAGGGCCAACTTGTCACAGGCTCTGAATGCCAAACAGATGATTTTCTGTTCAATCCTGGAGGTGAGAGGGAGCCACAGGTGTTGACTGAGTAAGGTAGTGACATGATAAGCCCTATGACATCTGAGTGGAGGCCAGACTGGAGGCACAGACACAAACTAGCAGGCTGTGCCTTAAGGTGAGACACCTCAATCAGCACTTGGTCATTGCCCTGTGACATGGTGGAAAGAACAGTCAATTGGGACTGGGTTCTAGCCCTAACACTACTACTTAACACTTGAAACATCTGAAATAAACCTTCATTTCTCTGGGTCTCAGTTCTATCCGTAAAATGGGGACAATAAAAGCAACTGCCTCAAAGGCCTAGCAGAAGGGTCAAAGGAGAAGATAAACATGAAATGCTTGGTCAACCTCCAAAGTCAGCTATTACTTTTGTTATTAGACCTGCTTGTGTACCCCAAGTGTGCCCAGCCTCTGGCTGGTATAAAAGGGAAGCTTCCCTTTATTCTGGGCTACATCTGAAAGTCATTGTCTTACTCATCCCCACTGGAGATAAGCTTAGGGAAGATGGGGGGGTGCTTTGTGGGAAGGCTGAGCTGGTGAAATCTTTTATGGGTTGGCACATCCTAAAAAAGTTCTTTACAAGCAAGATAAAAATATGCATGAATTTTTTTTTCTAATGTGGTTTTAAAGGCTGCTGTATCTGCAGCTCTAAAATTTTATTTCTTTGAGAAACATGCAAACAATTCCCATGATAAGTATTTTAAACTTCTCAACACTGGAAATTTGTAAGGTAGCACATGGGAGGCTGTGGGGGAGGGGCAGAAAACTAAAGGAATCTTGGACTCAGACACCCAGAGCCGGAAGGTATCTTAGGGATAATCAAATTCAAACCTCTCAGTTTGCAAAGGGGAAAACTGAGGCTCAGTTTAATAACTTGCCTAAGGTCACACAATAGAACTGGAATTCTAATACCAAAAGCTCTTTCTACAAGTCCAACCTCTTCTACAAAATACTGTTCAGTTCTAGGCACGATGACCTAGGAAGGCCACTCACAAGCAGGAGTGGGGCTCCAGGCAGATGAGGTCGGCAAGGGGACTACAGACCATGCCATGAGGGTCCGTCGAAAGAATTGGGGGGTTTTAGAGAAGAAAAAATATGAGGTGGCATGGGGGGAGGGGATGAAAGCTGTCTTCAGGTGTCTGAAGCTGATCTATAGAAAAGGGTAGAGTAAGGACCAAAGTGTGGAAACTACAGGGAAGCAGATGTCAGCTCAAAATAAACACAATTTCTAACACCCAAAGCTGGAAAAAAGTGAGTCATTCTTGTAATAATGACTCTGGGATGGTCCTGAAATCTCTTTCAAGTCCTACTCCTGGGCCTTCTAGGACACACAGGCCACAACACATAGCACCCAGAGACTGCCAGGGATGTGAGACTTCTCCAAGCAGGCCTCCATGCAGACCGTCAGTCATTCGGCCACTAGGATACCAACCAAGATGCTTCAACCAGTCCATCCCATGGTCCAAGCATTTGTGAAACTAATACACAAGTTAAAGAATGAGGCTGGCATCTCCTGGTGACTCTAGAGGAAAAGGAGTAAGGTAGTGGAATCCACAGTGCTCCCAGAGAAGGGGGTCATTTCAAATTGAACACAATATTTATTAAGAATTTTACACTGGGAGAGCAAAGACAAAAGCCAAAGAGTGCCTTCCCTCAGGGGGTGTATGATGGACTGACGGAGACAAAGAGGGTGGCTAACACTCATTTTGGTCTTCAGGAATCTGCCAAGCTTCTAGATGTTAGCCTAGCCATGGCTGCCTCATAGCGCCATGCCTTCCGGACTGATCGCCACAGCCCATTTTGGACACCCATTCATCAAATGAATCTCTAAGTCACAGAAAACTGTGACTGAAAGAGAATCAATAGGCCATCTAGTCCAATGCCTTTGTTTTACAGACATGGAAAATGAGGCTCAGGATGGGAAAATGAGGTGCCCACAGTCATAGGACTAATGAATGGCAGAACCCCACTCCCATCCCAGGCCTGCCAAGTCAAGTGTTCTTTCTACTGTCTGCTGCTCCCTCAAAACTGACTATGTGCACTAAGTGGCGAGCTCAGCACTGACATATGTCTACATAACAACACCAGACACCATTTAACTTTACATAAACAGCTCTCCTAGAAATGATAATCCTTTTCTAAACCAAAACTCTGGTTGGTTTTCCTAAGATACTGTTGGTAGAGCTATGAATTGGTCCCACATTACAAGCGCACAATTTGGAATCTCTCAAAAGGAATCACTGAATAATTCAGCCTCATTGACCCAAATTCCCTTGTCCTTGTTACATGCCCAAGGAAGCACCCAAAAAGAAAGGTCTTATATAAGATAAGCTATGGCACAATCCCTTTGTGGTAGCCTAAATTATTAAAAAAAAATAGAAATAAATGAGTGCCTGTTAATTCAGGAATAGCTAAGCCAACTGCAATATATGGATGTGATGAAATATTATTACAATGTAAGAATTTTTTCAAAAGAGAAGAATTCAGAGAAGCATGGAAAATTCATATAAATAAATATTAGTTCATATAAAGCTGAGTGAAGTGAGTAAAATCAGAACAACATACACATGAACTTGGTAATGTAAAGGAAACCAGGGTTAAAAATGTCAGATCTTCAATCAACGCCATGCCCAGAGGCTTGATGATGAAGCACAGATCTGTTCTCAGGGTAGAGAGGTGGGAATCTATAGTGAGAACAAGTGGCGTGAGCCATCTGACACCATCAGCGAAAATGTTGGTCTGCTTTGTTTAAGTGTGTTCCTTCGTTACAAGGGAAGGAGTTCTATTGGAAATTGACAGTGTTGGAAAGAAAAAAAAGCAAAAATAAAACTTTTGTTTAAGACATAGGATCCCATGGTGGTGTGTAGAAGGGAGAGGAAGTCAGATCACTGAATAAAAGAAGGCAGTGCTCTTCATTTTCTGCCTAATACGGCAGCCTATCCAGATGAGAGCAGTTCATTCATTTATTCTACAAAGAAATAAATCAATGTTTGTTAGATGAATGGAGCATTTACAACCTATCAAACAATATCCCCTGTATTTTGCTAAGAGCCCAAGGGTTCCCAAATTGAGGTTACACCTGAATTCCCACCCTGAAAGAGAAGGAACAGTTTTCTTCTTCATTAAAAGACACAGGGCTCAGAAAGCAATTTTCCTAAGCCTGACCCAGAAACAAGCCTGGAAGTGATCAAGTGACTTCCCTGAGATCTGCAAAGTACATAAGCTGCTTGGCCTGGAATTAAAGCCTCAAACCTCCCCAGTCCAGCCGATCTTAAGCTACAGCTCCATGGGAAGTCGTCTCTGATCCGCAGCTAGCAGAGAGCAATCTCTGAAACTACTGAACGAGTGCAAGCCCACAGGCTTCCTACCACAAACACCAAGTCACAATGGGAGGACTGGTGTGGCAGCCAGCACGTGGAGGGAGTGAGGCCAGAATGGTAATCCTTTCTCGATACCTGCTAGCCATGTGACCCTGAAACTCTCAGGGCCTCAGTTTCCTCGTCAGTAAAATGAGAGGGTTGAACTAGATGATGTCTGAAGTCCTTTGAAGATCTAGATCTGTGATCACAAGAGAAGAGACACAGCAAAGGGACCTGATGAGCTCATCATTTGTAAACACTGAAGGAGCTCTATTTGTATTGACAACAGAAAAGTACTGTGAGAGCTTTCAAAAAAAAAAAAAAAACAACACTCCAGCTCTATTTATGGTTACCAGGAGCAGCTAATCACTTCCTGAAAGAGCCAGTGCCCTTCCTAAAGAGCAGTGACGAAGAAGATTAGTAGTGCATTAGTAGAGTGGCAGTAGGGAACAGTAGGGAAAGGGCCACCTGGAGATGGACAAGCTCCAGAAAAGCTGAGCATCACAGGAAGAGCCCCCTGGAACACGGAAGGCAAACACCCCAGGAGACACTGGAGTAACAGCCTCTGTGGTCACAGTTTGGATTGTCCCAAGTTGGAGTCTCTTCAAATGCACCACGCTACCATTTATTATACACATGCCCTGTGCACGGCTCTTCCAATAAATGCATCACTCCAAACTCTCGGCATTTGCATTGGCCGTTCCCAATGTCTGCAGCTCTCTCCCTCTTCACGTCCCCCTCGTGGCTCCCGGGGCCTCCTTCAAATCTTAACTCATCCCACCTTTAATCTGCAAGAAGCCTTTCTCAATGCCCCGGATGCCAGTGCCTTGCCTGGCTTTAATCATCTCGAATTCATCCTCTCCGGATCTCATTCATACAGAGCTGTTTGTATGTTCTCTTCCCCATTAGACTGGGAGCTTCTTGAGAGCAAAGACTGTTTTTGGCCTTTGTAGCCCCAAGCACTTAGCACAGTGCCTGATATGTGGTAGGAACACACTTGATATTCGTCATGACTGTTAACTGAAACTGAGTGAAGAAAATCAAACCACAGCCTAACATGGAGGCCACCAACAGGGCTTCCTAGCACCCCAGAGCCGGAAGAAATTCTTGAGGTCATCTAGTCCAACTCTTTCATTTTTATAAAGGAAGAAAAAAAAAAAAAGCCCAGAGACTTGCCTACAATGACTCAGCTAGCCTAGGGAGCAGATCTAGAACTGGAACATTCTCTCCCACTCATAACTCTTCAGTGGCCCCTTCGAGTTCTGAATCCTATGAGCCCTTCTCCCAGGTTAGCACCTTTTCTGGGGACCACGTGTACATTAGGGTCCGAGTCAAACACCAGTCTTCCTCTTCTGACCCTTCAACCCCAAAATTCAAATCAAATCATGGCAGAATAATGCAGTGGAAGGAGCCTGGACTGGGTTTGGATTCTGGCTTCACCACTTATTACCTGGGTGACTTTGGGAAAGTCATTTAACTTCCCCTAGTTTCAGTTTTCCCATGGGTTAAATAAAGGGGTTCAATTAAATGCCTCCTGAGGTCCCTTCCAGCTGTGAATCTATGACCCAACGATCCAAGGATCACTAGACTTCAAATAAATTCAGGAGCACTTTTCCTCTCCCTCCATCTCTCCCTCTCTACTCACTAAAGGAAAATGATGCTAAATCCCACAAAAATGTCCTTTAAGAGGCAGGGGGGATCCAAACCATGGTAATAAGGCAGTCTGGGGCCCACCAGGACAGACTGCCTTCCAAGAAGGACTCTGCAAGGGTCTCCTCTGCTAATCAAGTCAAGTAGGCTACAACCACTGCTCCAGGCACACACACAATCAGCCAGCCTCCCTCCACCGCCTCCGCCACCCACCACCACCACAGGCGACCAGCCCTGCTGAGAAGTATACAATCTGTCCTTCTCATGAGGCTGGGAGTCTCTTTTCACAACAGAACAGGAGCTTGCCAGATCATCAACTCCTTCTCCCCAGCCTTTAACACATGCCACGGGGTCCACCTAGACTTGGCATCTCCAGACTTTCACAAGCTGAATGATTAGGCTCAAGCATGTGGCATTCCAAATACTTGACCTGTGGTAACAACTATGAGGAATTTATAAGGCTTTCTTTTTCTCCTCATTTCCCTTAAAAAAAAATCCTAAGACCAAAGAGGACCATAGTTTGGATTCCAATTCTGCCACTGGCTACCTGTATGACCTCAGGTGAGGCAGGCACTTCTCTTTCTTTCCTTATCTGTAAAGGAGAGGGTGCAACTGGCCAGCCTCGGAAGTCACTTCAAGCTCTACATCTATGACCGTGTGATCCTAAGTCACTAGATTTTGTTGGGCCTCAGTTTCCTCATCTGTTAAATTAGACAGTTCAACAGAATGACTTCTAAGATCCCTCTTAGTACTACCCTAAATCTCTTCCTCTAGTATCCTAGATTTAGATCTGGGAAGGGCCTCAGAGACCACGAAGCCCAGCCCCCTCATTCTCCAGATAAAGAAACTATAGCACAAAAAAGATTAAGTGATTTTTCTCAGGGTCACACAGCTGGTAAGAGGCAGGATGTGAACCCCCACTACAAAAAGATTCCCCACAAGGTCTCTTTAAACAACAACTTCGTTGGGACTCCCAGACTTCAGCAAACTGTCACTGGGTCAAGTGAGGTGTAATTGTACTTTTAAGTGTGGGCTGGGGAAAAGGGCCCACAGGCTAGGCCTGACCAACCCCCTCCCTCAGGAGTAGGAGAGCCTTTCTGGGTGGCTCAAAGGGCCCTGAAAGGCAGAGGAACAAATAGTCATGCAGCACCCCAATATCTAAGGGTCAAAGACCACCAGGGTCTTCAGCATCCTTTAAAAAAGAAGAAGGCAATGGGGGCCAGTCTGAGACCATTTGAATATTCCATCACTGTTCTCACTGAACCAGTTACTGGCCACTCAACCATGCTGGGTTCAAAACACAAAGTGGGTAGTGAAAAGGGAGGCCCACAAGAGGGGAAAAAATCTCTCAACAAGATCTTAATCTTGAGGCTGCCTCTTCAATGTGAGTAGAAGGTCTCTCCTTGACACTTAACAGAAAAGCAAGTCTGTGCCTGCCCTCAGGACTGAGAGATAGGTGGGTATAGGTGCTCCTTCTCCAGTCCTCCCACTGTGACAGACATATGGTGGCTATTCAACATGGCAAGTCGCCAAATCACAAGCTATGGTGCAGGAAGAGACCCTAAGGGGTCACTTGAATTGTTGAAAGAACTCAGCCTCTGGAGTCAGAGGCCCTGGGTTCAAATTCAATCTCATGCATCTTGGGTACAAGCTACTTATCTCTGGAAATCTGGTTCCTCTTCTATCAAATGAGTTGGTCTAAATAGAAAAGGCACGTAACAGACTGAGAGCTAGAAAGGCCCTCGGAGGCCACCTAATTAGTTTTACAGAAGAGGAAACTGAGGCCCAAAGAAGGTGAGGACTGTAGGTAATAACCATCAGAAAGAAGATTTGAATCCATCCTAAATGTACAACTGGAAGAAAAGAGAGGGCCTGAAGGCTTCGGTGACTGGCTCCAGGTCCCGGACGGGGTCATTGACAGTGCTCTGACTCCAAACCAAGTGCTCCTTCCTCTACATCCCACAGAGAGAATCCATTCAACCACCTATCATTTAACATATTCTTAGGTTTCTATAATTAAGAGCTTGTCCACAGAGTCTGTGCACTCACAGGAAACAAATTCTAAGTAAGGAGTTCTGGAATCAGGATCTCACAGAGCAGAGAGGCCTCTCTGAAAGAAACAGAGAAGGGCAGAAGACCCAGGAGGGGACAGAAGAGCAGAGGGAGCCTCAGAGGGAGGCCTAGAGCTTCTCATTCTGAGACCCCACTTATCCTTCCCCTGTACAGGGTTTGTTTGGTATGGTTTAAAATCATAGCATCACAGAGTTAGAGTTGAAAGATACAGTCATCAAGTCAAACTGACACATTTTACAACTGAGGAAAGTGAGGCAGCCCAGAGCAGTTAAGTGACTTGATGGGGTCATACAGTTCCTGTGGAAGGTGGTTTGAATCCAAGCCCACCCAACGCTTTCATCCCATTTGCTGCTGCCAAAACCCCTGGGCCAGAAGCACCATATAGAGATGAAGGGCCTTACACAGTGGCAGGTGTGACAGCTGGGAAATTGGTCAGGAGCTGGCAAGGCATGAGAGGGAGGAAGAGGACTTGAACATTTGCTGCCACCTTTTCCTTCCTGTCTCACCACTCTAAATGACCTGCCTTTGAATCAAGAAGGTCTGACTTTCTCCTTGTCCCAACCTACCTCCATCCTGATTTCCAGCATTTCCTTCCCTACTCTTCTTGGGGCACACACTCTCATGGCAGGTGGCTTGGGATTAACTGATCACAAAAAATTTTTTCTAAAATTTAAAAAAAAGTTTAAGCCAAGCCCTGCTTTGTTCACACTCATGCTCAGTCAGCCTTCCCTTCCATCTTGCAAAGGACGGCATTCTCCTTTGCTCTCCTCTTCTTGCCTCATGTATTTGAAGGACAGGTACCTGATGCAAAGGCCAGGCCTAAACACGACCAATTTAATCCACTTACCACCATCAAGTGAGTGATAAGAATAAAGTAACCCCTACAGAGCCCCGGGTACAGCAGCTGGCCCCCGACACAGATCACAGATCTGGTTAAAATACTATAAAGAGTCCCAGATGAGGGCTTAGTTTCCAGAAGGAACTGAGAGCTCTCCCTTTTCAGCCAAAAGAAAAGAAATACCTACTGCAATGTAGCAAGCACTGTTAAGTAAAGCGAGATTCAGCACCGTTAACCCTTGTAAATTACCTCTATTTTCTGAAATCCAACCCCAGCTCTGACTTCTTGAGACAGCCATCTGGGGCTTAAGTTTGGGGAGAGGAGGGGAAAGAGGTGTAACCAGCGATTCTGTTGCTCACCCAGGTCAAGCAGCCTTAAACGGTCCCTCGAGTAAACCATGGAGGAAGAGACCCCTGGACACAGCATGGCTGCTTTTGGGAAGGTTGCTGCCCAGGGAAAAGCAGGATGGGCCAGGCTGGGAAGGAACTCCCTGGTGTGCAGCCAGGGGTTTAATGCAGAGAGGGCAGTAGAGCTAATTACTCTTGCTAAGGAGTTTCTACACTGCTAGAATCAAAGTACTAGCAAAATATAAATAAGCCAATTTTTTTTGATACACAATTTAAAAATCATTATCTTTAATTCTGGTAGCCCATAAGTTTCTGGACCCCTGATTGCCTCACCTTCATTACAGTGCCAGAGAAGAAAGTCTCCAACAGTTAGCATCAATTTCTTATAAATTCACTAAGATTAGTCACATAATATTAGTCCTTCTCTAGTGTCATTTTTTTTCCCCTTTGGATGGTAGTAAAGTAGAAAGATCATCTACCTTGGAACCAAGGGACCTGGGTTGTAATCCTGGCTCTGCTAGTCACTATCTATGTGCCCTTAAACAAGTCATTTCACTTCTCTGGGTGTCTTTTTCCTCAGATCTAGAACAAACAAGTTGGATCAGATGACTTCGGAGGATGGAGGCTCCCAACTCTGGATCAATGACCCTAACATCCTACTAGCCTAACATGGGAGCCAATTTCCAAACGCTATATAAACAATGGTCATGGAGTTCAATGTGCCTATTTTCAAAGTAGAGAAACAGACGCAGGAGGAAGGGGAAAAAGAGATAGTGAGAAACCCATAGGCTATTGGCACCCTCCCCACATACACACATGGTGCCCTACCGCATGGGCACCAGAAAACATCTTCTCTCTGAATGATGAAAGAAGGAAGAAGAAACCCACCAGATCAAACACTGTGGGGATACCCCCCAGGACAAGCCCTGCTGGATCAAGAGATCAGGACACAAAGTGTCCCATTCATAAGGAAAAACATAAGATAGACATTTTGATCAACCGCTCAAGGCCTCAATCATGTTCCGCTGTGCGGACAAAATTCACATGACCACGTGGATGATGAAGAGGCCCGTTATACCATAATTATGCCAACGCTTCAATAAGCTGAACAGCAGCCATCACGCCTCAACATAGAAGGTGATCCAAATTAACTGAGTAAATGCTCTCAGCCCATTCCCAGTTGTCAAGGAGATCTCCTCCAATGATCCCATAATGAAGCCGAACATAAAGTCCTAATTACAACCAGCCAGCGGAGGTTACAGCGCCAACTTTTAGTTGACAAAGAAACTCTCTCCCCCGTCTCGCACAAGGGTTAACAAATTGGAAATCTCCACGTGAAACCAATGAACTGGAAATTCTATCAGAACAACTCTGAGCCACTGGGAGAAGCAGTGGCAGGGTCCAAGGGAAAGGTATGTGTACTGGCTCTGCCATTTAGTAGTAAGTTGTTATCTCTATCAGTGAGGAACTCCGCCACCTTCCAGTTCTCAACAGCTCTGCCTCCCGGCTCCCTGCTCTGAGTGTACTGAGCATGTCCTTGGGACTTCATACCCTGTGACACTCCACATGCAAAGGGCATCACCCCTGGGGAATAAATTGTCCCAAAAAGATGTGAACCAGGCCTCCAAGCCTCCAGTTTTCCAGGCATCTCAACATACCAAGTGGGCAGCTGGGTGCTGGGCCTGGAGTCAGGAAGACCTGAGTTCAAATCCAGCCTCAGACACTTACTAGCTGTGTGACCCTGGGTGAGTCACTTAACTCTGTTTGTCTCAGTTCCCTCATCTATAAAATGAGCTGGAGAATGGCAAACCATTCAACTCCAACATCTTTGCCAAGAAAACCCCAAAAGGGGCCACAAAGACTCAAACAGGACTGAAAACAACCAAACACACACACACACACACACACACACACACACCCTGGACACCAGGTCAAATGGGTGAGGTTTTTACCTCATCTTGCCTACAATCCTCCAAGACACTTCCTGGCCATCTTCACACCAAGCCACTCCCAGCCTTGCCCAGCTTCCAGCTCACTTTTTTGTGTCTCTTCCCCCATTAAGACGTAAGCTCTCTGAGGGCAGGAAGCATCTGGCTCACTTATATTTGTCTCCCCAGCTCTGAGCAAAGTGTCTGAATCCAAACAAAAAGATTCCGTCAAAGGGCAGCACTTGAGGACCTAGAGGGCCACATGCGGCCTGGAGGCCACAGGTTCCCCACCTGGTCTAGTACAAGATAAGCACTCCATAAACGCTTGCTCCATCTGTGGTAACATCACCAAGTGAGGACTTCAATTGGTACCAGGGAGTGCTGTACAAGGCTGCTGATTGAAAAAGCAGGGGTTCCCACCGACAAAGCTAACTGGGGGCTTCAGTAGGGACAGCGTGAGACATTGAGGACGGTGGTTGGGGCATTTCTGAACCCAAGAACCACAGCTAGCCCTTTTCCATAGAGCTTACAAGAGATATTCCATTCAACAAGCATTTATTAAATGCCTAAGTGCCAGGCACTATCCTAAGCACCGGCTCCCACAAAGGATTATGGAAGGCAGACGGCACCTCACCCTAAACATCTGCCCACAGGGTTGTGAATTCTCAAGTGACTGTGCCATCCTGCAGTGCAGGCTGAGGAATCACAGAGGGATTTGTTATTTCATTATTCTGAAAAAAATTGCAGGATTAAAACTGAATTAGATTATACCTCCCCTGGAGGTATAGGAACTTGCTTCCATTTGCAAATAGGTGCTAAGAATGCTGTTTATTATTCCATGCCCTCACGTTTTATTTACAGTGTTTCCTAGCTTAATTAAATGCCTTTGCTATTGGATTTATATGTTTCTTATATGGTACAGCAATAAAATTAGATTAGATGGGGACTCAGGCTGTGAGTGGCTTAATTGATTCCACAATGAAGCCAGGGTGCTGAGTCAGGACCCCTCCAGCTCTGAAGTTCTGTGCTCCGTGGCCTCCATTTCACAGCTTTGTTCCAGCCAGCTCTGATATTCTATGGTCTGGGAACACTGTCTGTGACAGTATGCAATGGCTCAGTCAGGGATCTTTTCAGGCGGCACCCACACGAGTTCATCAATCTGGTAAGTAACTCTTCTAATCTGAGGTGGAAGACTCTTATCCCAAACTCAAGTAAAGCTCAGAACGATCAGCTTGTGAGAACACAGTTCTTTCACCTCCTTGGCCATATTCACATAGGATGGATTAAGTAAACTCGCTTATTTCACCCTGAACAATTTAGAAGGAGGTGGCTGAAAGATGAGGAGGACTCAACAAGACAATCAGAATATCTATCACGGCCTTCTTCACGGGGTACAACTGGAATTGTGTTGCATCCCTTAAAAGAACTTAGAACAGCCTCAGGAGAAGAGAGATTAGAAGATGGGTTCAAGAGAAGTCTTTTGAACTTACTGCCTATATGACCAAGGCAGCAGCATATGCACAAATTATTATTAATATCCAGGCAGGAATAACGCAGTAAGATGGAATTCAGAACCAGAGGCTGGAACCTGGGTTTAGATATCGTCTCAGGATCTGAGCCTAGACCAGAATTGTAGCAGAGCTAGTTTTCAACATGAGTTGAACACTTCAGAAATCAGCAAACCCTATGCATCGCAGCTTGATCTATTGTTTTGATGACTGTCTAGACTTAAGAAAGTGACAGAGAAAATGTTAAGAATGCATGTTGAACTTAAAAGTTTGTCCTGTGGACACTTCCTGCCCCCCCCCCAGGTTGATTGTTAAACATTGGCCAGCACACCTGTGTATGACCAAGGGTTTAAAAAAAAGGCTTTCCTGGTCTAGGCCTCATTGGCTTCATCTATGAAATCTGGACTAAATTTTCCCGATGGTCTCTCCCAACTCTATACATATGACCCTGCTTAGAGAAACATAGATTTAGAGTTAGAAGAGACCTCCAGTCTCATCTAAAGGAACCCATTCATTTTACAGATGAGGAAGCTGAGGCTTAGAGAGGCTAACTCCCCCTTAAGTCTGGCGTGTTTATTTTCAGAAAAGTTTCTATCAGATCAGGTGTATTTCTCCCTCTGTCATCTGAGATGTTTAGCTTATAGCTCCAAAGAAAAAACCTATCACAACCCAAAAAGCTGCCACACAGAAATCAACAGACACCATCACCATCCACTGTGTCAGAAAGAGAAAAGAGGAAGGAAAGGCATAGTCAGAAGAACTAGTTTCTATAAACAAACTGCTTTATCTGGCCAATGTGGACACACCACTTTTAGCTACTAGGCCATGGGTCATTTCACAGTTCTGCGAGGTCATGATAACTGGCCATGAAAGCTCACTCTGGATCTCAAAGAGTGATTATTAGCATGTCATAATTCGATGTGCAAATTAGGAGTGTCACACACATATAGCTCAAGACATTTTCCAGCACTCCATGCGTACTATCAGTTGCCACTGCTACAAATTTACAAATTCTGTGTCACATTCAAAATAATGGTCCAGAGGAGGCAAAACATTCTGAAGTGTTTCCTGAGACAACCTGGAGGGCACCCGGGATTTTCCAAGTTGGGGTACTCCCTTTATCAATGGTGGTGCTATTCTTTGAGTTGTTGGTCTGTCCCACTCTTCTTCACCCTATTTGGGGTCGTCCTAGCAAAGAGTGGTTTGCCATTTCCTTCTCCAGCTCATTTTACAGATGAGGAAACTGATGCAAACAGGGCTAAGTGACTTGCCCAGGGTCACACAGCTAGTAAGTGTCTGAGGCCACATTTGAACTCAAGAAGAGGAATCTTCCTGACTTCAAGCCCAGTGCTCTATCCACTGCCCCCCAATCCACTGCTCCCCTAATCACCAAGTGCAATCCAATCCAAAAAAATTTACTAAGCACCTACTATATGTAAGGCACTATCCCTACTAGCTATTGGAGATAGACTTTTTTTTTTAAGTAGTACCTGCCCTCAAGAAGTTTCCATTCTGCAGACTGGCAAATCATAATCCCTCCATGCTTTCTGATTCTGTATACTTTTTTGACCATGTTTTCCTATAAATTATCCAAAAAGGATCTATTGAATAGATATGAGCTTCTCTTTTTCTCTTTTTTGGTGGGTAGGGGTGGGAAAGGGAGCCTTTATAACATACCAACCAGGCTGTGCAACCATTGGATCTCATTTATGCTATGCCCCCTGTCAACTCCCTTTGAAATCATACACATGATCAATAATATTTTTTCTGTCACTTCTTGGGCCTAGTTTCTTCTTCTTCTGAATCAAAACCAGATTATGTGTCATATCCTGCATGGGGCAGGGCTGGGGTGAGGAGGTGGCAACTCCTTGGTTCCCCCACTTAGCAGGAAATGGGGTTCACATTGAAAACAAAATAAGAGTAAACCAAAAAGCCAAAGCAGGTGAATTTCTTCAAAACACCAAAATCCAAGCAGCTGAGCCTAGTATGAAAACTAGCATGATCATAAGAATGGATCAGATCAGAAGGTCAAAACTGGATCTAGAGGCGAGATCCCAGACGCATCAGAGAAGCTACTGGTTGTCTGACTCAACTCATTCCCCCCCAGAGCTTTGGTGTTAAGGCAACTATTCAAGTTCCCAGGCTCTAGTCTCCACCAAACCCACAGCCAAATGGTCTCCGGCCAAGTCTGCCACCGCTCTCGCTGAATGGGAGCAGCACCAGCAGCAGCAAAGCCATGGACCCAGACACTGTGATCAGGATCATTTCAGTATTACATTCTGCTGCCTTCTCATTCTGAGAATTACCAAGTCTCAAAGATTTCATGGTGACTTTATCAAGCAGACCATCACATTAGCCGAACATCCTCCCTCTATGCCCAGGGTGTATTGAAGAATGTGTCCATCAACAAGGATTTGTTAGGTGAATATGTGTGAGGCCCTGAAGATACCAAAATGAACATGAGGCCCCCTCCAGACTGTATGCCAAGTGGACTTGAAGAACAGGCCACTTTCTCTCCTGGGTCCCTCTTTCCAAGCTCTTTAAAGAGATGCCAAGCCATTTACATGCACGTGCCCACACACACACACACACACACACACACACACACACACACACACACACTCTCTCCCTCTCTCTCTCACGTTCACCAGCCTGGAAACCTGGTTAGGGAGGCAGAGTTTAATAGAGATGCCACATGCCCAGAGAAAAGACAGCTAGATCTGAGAGTCAGGAAATGCCTAGTAATTTATCACCCCCATTTTCCAAGCCAGAAAGCGTTCATAAAGCACCCACTAGGTGCCAGGCAATGTGCTAAGTGTTGCGGATACTAAGAGGGACAAAAACCGTTCCCAGTCTCAAGGAGCTCCCAGTCTAAAGAGGGAGACAACATGCAGACAATTCTAAGCAAACAAGACTTGGAGGGCTATCACAGTCACTGACGGAATCTCACTCAGCAGAGTTCCCTCACCTATAACTTAACTCTGCAGGCTGGGTTCTGACTTCTTCATTCCACTAAAACTGCTCTCTCCAAAGTTACCGATGATCTCTTAATTACCAAAACTAACGGCTTTTCCACAATCCTCCTTCTCCTTGACCTCTCCGCAGCCTTTGACACTACCAATCCTCTTCTCTTCCTTGATACCTCTTCTCAACGTTCTCAGGAAACTACTCCCTCTTGGCTCTCCTCCTACCTGTCAGAGCTCCTTCCCAGTCTCTTTTGCTGGATTTTCATCCAAGTCATACCTGCCAATTATAGGTATCCCCCCAAGACTCCATCCTGCTTCCTCTTCTCCCTCTATACTATTCCCTTTGATGAGCTTATCAACTCCCATGGATTCAATTATCATCTCTAGGCAGATGATTCTCAGATCTCTGTGTCTAACCTTAACCTCTCTCCTGATCTCTGGTCTCATATCTCCAACTATCTGCTGGACATCTCAAACTGGACAGTCCATAGACATCTTGAGTGCCAGCCACGTGTCCAACACTGAACTCATTATCTTACACCCCAAACCCTCCCATCTTCCTACCTTCCCATCATGCTCCTAGTCCCTCAGGCACACCACTTGGGTACCATGCTTGACCCTGACTCTCACCTCCAAGTCCTTCCATTTCCACCTTCTCAACATCTCTCATATCCACATTTCTTTCTCTCCTCTGATGCTGCTGCCACCCTGGTACAAGCCCTCATTCCCTCACACTTGGACTACTCAACACCTTTCTGCTCGGTCTCTCTCTCCCTCAAACCTCTCCCAATTGCAGGCCATCCTCTACTCAACTATCAAAGTGAAATCCCTAAAGCAAAGGTCTAACCTTGACAACTCCCTACCCAAGAAACCCCAGCACTCCCAGGATCAAATGTATAAAATTCTCCATTTGGTTTTGAAAGCCTTTCATAATCGATTCTAGTCCCTTTCTACCTTTCCATTCGACTTATATCCACTCACCTCCGCACACTCTAAGAAACAGTGGCCATCTTACCATTCCTCACACAAAACCCTCCATCATCAACCAAGGCCTTGTGTGTTCACCCATCATTCCTCCCTGCCTGGAATTTGCTCCCTCCTGCTCCTCTGGCAGCTACAGTCACACCTTCTACAAGAAGCCTTTCCCTGGTCCTCTCAGTGCTAATGCCTTCCTCCCTCTGCTGATCAGCTCCAATTCATCCTCCAAGTCTTGTTAGCTTAGAATTGTCTACATGTTGTCTCCCTCTTCAGACTGGGAGTTCCTTGAGACTGGGACCTGTTTTTGCCCCTCTTATCCGCAACACTTAGCACACTGCCTGGCACATAGTAGGTGCTTTGTGAATGCTTTCTGGCTTGTAAAATGGGGGTGATAATAGCCCTACTTAAAAGTATGAAAGCATTGCCCAAAAAAAAAAAAAAAAACCAAAAGCATGAGATTGGGAGTCAGAAGACTTTGTCCCAAAGCCTGCTCCAACACCTGACAGGTATGTGCCCTTGGACAAGTCCCAACTTTGCTAGATCTAACAAATAAGGGGGGAAGGGGCTAAACTAGATGACCTCTAAGTTCCCTTCTCACTTTTAAAGCTATTGAGGAGATGAAAGGAGACAAGGGCAATAAAGCACTTTGCAAAACTGTGAAGCATGATACATGGTGTCTCAAAAGTCTTAAGACTTATTTAAAAGTGAATACTTCATTATTATTGTTATTTGCTATCGTTACTTTATGATAATCTTGGCATCTAGATAGCACAGTAGATGGAATGCTAGGCTTGGGGGCAAGAAGAACCAAGTTCAAATTTTGCCTCAGATACCTGTCAGCTAGGTGACCTTGGGTGCTGTCATTGTACCTCTCTGAGGCTCAGTTTCTTCATCTGTAAAGTGATCATAATAGCACCTGTCTCCCAGGGTTGTGGTGGGGATCAAATTAAATAATGTACATAAAGTGCTTTACAAATTTTAAGGCACATAGTGCTAGGTATTAGTGTTATGATTACACCCTTCATGGCTATCCTGATACCTGTATCAAGTGAAATATGCAGATTTCCCAAAGAGAAAATTCAAGCTGTGGAAACAGATACTTCCTATATGACCTCAGGCAAACTGACTCACCTTTCTGGGCCTCAGTTTCCTCATCTGTAAAATGGAGGGGTTGGAGTAGAAAGCCCCTACAAACCCTTCCAGCTCTGAATCTATGATTTTATGATCCTAAGTCCTCACAAAGGAATGAGGATGTTTCCCATGAATATTAAAGAGAGCTGTGCGATATGGCAAAGGAATGAACAATTAATTGTACCCAGAACCAGGAGAGACAAAAACATGGCCCGAGTCCAGAAACCAAGTGACATGAAATTTTCAGAGAAAAAAAGAAAGAAAGAAAAAAGAAAGCCAAGAAGGGAGTGCAGGAAGTTTGAGGTTAAGGATGACTCAAAAAGGAGCTGAAACTCTAAGTTAGAAGAAACCATAAAAGTCAGCAGGCATGAAACCGGAGAGGCCTGACCCAGACCTCCAAGCAGTCCCCCAGCAGGATGCCACGGCGGCAGCCCTGCCAAGAAGGGGCAGGAGGGAGACAGGTGGGAGGCAGCGAGCTGCCCCATTGATTTCCTGGGGAGATGTAGGTCACTGTGCCATTGATTCCCAGAGCCAGCTCAGATGGAGATGAAAGCGGCCCTTCTCCGGCGGCCAGGGAGCCCCAACTGCTGACATCTGGGCAGCATCCTGACACAACCCGGCTCAAGTCAGTTTAATTTCTCTCCTACAAACTGGGGCTGGGGGACCCAGGGAGAGTGAAATGCCAGGCATGGAAATTCTAACACAAGGGGTCTAAAATACCCTAAACCGTGCACTCAATGACCACAGAAGAGACCTTGGGAAAAGCAAAGGGCTCGCTCTTTGCCCAGCTCCATTCTATGCTCTCATTCAGGGCTGTATAATTAACCCAGGGCTTCAGGGCTAACACTGAACTTGTTCATCCTGATGAGAATATCATTTAGTAACCAACCATCTTTAATAATAGCAATATAAACACAATAGGCTCTATTGAGGCTCTAATCAGGGCAGATAGTCATTTACATAGAACATTTTCTGAGACTCTCTGTAATACAACTCCACAAAGGCCCAATTGAGATCCAGGCTCCTTTTCCCATAAACGTTTAAGAAAAAAACTAGCCAACCCACAATTTCCTTTGCAGGACAGTACAGATGGTCCCCACCCTTCCCAAGGGTTCACCAGGGATAGGGCACTTCACCGAAACTGCTCATCCCAATTGCTGACCAGAAACTGGGGGCCACTTGATTAGCCCATTCTTCTATTCACATATTATCTAAATCTCTTAATGCAGGAAAAGGAAATTCTGAATAACTTTAGGAAACGCTGGACTTTAAAACAAATTGAGAAGCAGGGTAGAAGGAATGAAGGATTGGCTCCCCTAGGAAGCTCGAACCAAAAGGCAGTGATTGTGGTTATTAAACGACACCCAAAACTCAATCAAGAAACTTGGGCTGCGTTCTCCCTGTGGAAGACCCACTGTGTGTTCAGTGTACCTTCAGCGTGAAAGAAAAGTGGTGCAGAAAAGTGATAGTTTGGGTGTTGAACCCAAAGTAAAAGTGGTAGACAAACAAGTGTGTTGGATGAGATTGCTGCTGAGGTCCCTTCCTTCTTGTGTCCCATGCTCCAAAGTCCCTTCTCCCCATCAACGTCCTTTGCTCCAGGATCTCCCTTCTGACATCTCACGTTCTAAGCATCCTCCTCTCCTCTGACATCCCACACTCTACATTTAATCAAGATGGCAGGCATTTGGTTTTTTCTCTTTGTACCCCCAGAACTTTGCACAGTGACTTACACAAAAGGATATTGACTAGATCTAGAATTTCAATGACACAGAGAATTCCCAGTGAGGAAATTTTCTCTACCAAGGTACACTGGCACCTCCTCTGTAATTATAATCTTAGAGACCTGCCTAGAGCGCACGGATGCAAGGCAAGACTTAAACCCAGGCCTCCTGGGCTCCCAGGCCAGCAATCTATCCACCACAGCACAATATCTCTGCCTTGCCTCCAGGAGGCATTTAGCAAACACTTCTCAGATTGGCCCAGAGCAGTATGAGGCACCCAGGTGAGAGGGCTTCTGGAGCAAGAGCCAGGGGATAACAGAGAAGAAAAATAAAAAGCTATCACACATTTTTACTTACTGACCAATTTGCCTGGGATTCTCTTCTTCCTCATCTCTGCCTCCTGCCTTTCTTCAAAGCTCAGTTAAAGTCTTACCTTCTGCAAGAGGATCTATGTGTGTATATATACATATATGTATATATTGTGTATAAATGTACACATATGTATATGTACATGTAGTACTGTGCATGTGTGTACTACATATTATGCATATTTTACATTTACATATATTGTGATGTATGTATACACAGACATGTCTTATTTGTGCATAGTTGTTTGTATTTTATCTTCCCATGAGATTGTGAGCTCCTTGAAAGCAGGGACTATCTTTTTCTTTGTATCCTCAGTCCTTAGCACTGTGCCTGGCACATAGTAGGCACTTAATAAATACTTCCTGACTGATGTGACATCAGTCTCCTCAAAGATGGGAGGCATAGGCATACTTTCTTTGAAATGTTCTTAGAAAGATCCCCTTGGTCCATGGGAGGAAGGGAGTCAGTAAACCTTGGCCTTATTGTTCCAACTGGACCGGAAGGCCATGGCAAGTGGGTTTCTGAGCAGCATGGAAATTTAAACCTAAGCCTCATGCCTACATAAGTTCCCAGGATTCAGTGACAAACCTTGGTCCACATTCCTCCTCTGGAAGACCTACTGTGTATATACTGTGCCCACATGCTATCCCAGGGAATCATCTCTGGAGGAGACAACTTCTGGAATCAGGAATGGGGCACAGCAACGGTGAATATTTATATCAAGCTTGTGGATGACTTTCTACTCCATCCAGAAGTTCAGTATTGCTCAGCTCCAGAACTACTAACACTCAGTCCCATCTAAGCCCTCACAAAGACTTGAAAGGCCCTGAATCACTGTGTGAACCCCCCCTCCATCTATATTCAGTTTCGCGGTGGGGGGAAGCCAAGGCAGTCAGAGAATGTGTCCTTCTACCCTGCCCAAAGCTGCCCAGTCGGGACAAGCTAATTGCTATCACTTGACCTTCCTGGAAAAGCACACAAAGGCCTTAAGATTGAGTCTCTGATGGCATGGCCAGTTGGTGACATCCTGTCCAGGCCAGTCTCCACCAAGTGAAACAAGCTTCATGCCAGGTCCAGCTAGATTGGATATTTAGTCCAGGGCTATGCACGCAGACCTCAGAGCTGGGCTTTCCTTGAGTTTTCCAGGCCTTGGCAGATTCCTTGGAAGATCTGGGACAAGAATCATACACTAGGAGTCAGAAGAAACCCTAGAGATCATTTAGGACAGAGGTTCAAAATCATGGAGTCCATAGAGGGCAGGTCTGTGAACTTGTATGGGAAAAAATGCATCTATCTTTTCATTTATTTTTGGTTCCCTTTGCAGTCCTATGTATTTTATTTTATGCATTTAAAAACACAATGCTGAGAAGGGGTCCAGAGGCTTCACTGGTCTGACTGCCCAAGGAGTCCAAGACACAGAAATGGAGAAGAGACCCTACTCTAGTGGAAAGAGTGCTGGGTTTGGAGAAAATGGATCAACTCAGCTACTGGGAGAAGGAAGAAGAGCAAGGTACAATGGAGTAAATTATCTCATAAAAGAAGCACAAAAGTGCTATTACAGAGGAGGAGATGGGGGGGGAGGAATGCTTGAACCTAATCCTCATCAAAATTAGCTCAAAGACAGAATAACATACAAACTCAGTTGGATACAGAAATCTATCTTACCCTATAGGGAAGTAGGAAAGAAAAGGGAGGCAGGGGCTAATAGAAGGAAGGGTAGTCTGGGGAAGCAGTGATCAGAAGCAAAACACTTGAGAGGAGGGACTGGGTGAAAGGCAAGACAGAGAGAGAGAGAGGATAAATGAAAAAAATAGGATGGTGAGAAATGCGCAGTTAGTAATCGTAACTGTGAATGTGAATGGGATGAACTCACCCATAAAATGAAAGTAGATAGCAGAATGGATTAAAAACCAAAATCCTATAATACACTGTTTACAAGAAACACATTTGAAGCAGAGAGAAACAGAGCAAAATCTATTATGCTTCAAATGAAGTTAAAAAAAAAAAGCAGGGGTAGCAATCATGATCTCAAACAAAGCAAAAGCAAAAACAGATATAATTAAAAGAGATAAGGAAGGAAGTTACATCTTGCTAAAAGATACCATGGACAATGAAGCAATATCAATACTAAACATTTATGCACCAAATGGTATAGCACCCCAATTTTTTAAGGAAAAGTTAAATGATTTACAGGAAGAAATAGCAAAACTATACTAGTGGGGGACCTCAACTTTTCCCCCTCAGAGTTATGTAAATCTAACCTGAAAAATAAACAAACAAGAAAGAAGTTAAGGAGGTGAATAGAATTTTAGAAAAGTTGGATATAATAGACTTCTGGAGAAAATGAATGGGAATTGGAAGGAATATGCCTTTTTCTTATCAGTATATGGCACCTACACAAAAATTGACCATGTATTAGGGCATAAAAGCCTCACAACAAAACAAAGAAATGCAGAAACATTGAGTGCATCCTTTTCAGATCATAATGCAATAAAAATTACATTCAACAAAGGGCCATGACAAGATAGGTTAAAAATTAATTGAAAACTAAATCATCTAATCCTAATGGATGAGTGGGTCGAAGAACAAACCATAGAAACAATCAATAATTTCCTTAAAGAGAATGACAACAATGAGACATTATACCAAAACTTATGGGATGCAGGCAGAGCAGCAGTTAGAGGAGATTTTATATCTCTAAATGCTTACATCAATAAATAGAGAAAAAGCAGATCAATGAATTGGGCATGTAACTTAAAAAACTAGAAAAAAAAATTAAAGACCCCAATTAAACACCAAATTGAAAATCCTGAAAAATCAAAAGAGAGATTAATAAAATTGAAAATAAAAAAAGTGAACTAGTAAATAAAACTAGGAGCTGGTTTTATGGGAAAAAAATAAACTAAATAAATCACTGGTTAATTTAATTTTTTAAAAAAGAAGAAAATCAAATTACCAGTATCAAAAATGAAAAGGGTTAATTCACCACCAATGAAGAGACACTTAAAACAATTATTAGCAGCTATTTTGCCCAACTATATGTCAATAAACCTGACAATCTAAGCAAAATGAATATTTACAAAAATGTAAACTGCCCAGATTAATAAAAGAGGAAATACAATGCCTAAATAACCCCATCTTAGAAAAAGAAATTGAAAAAACCATTAAAGAACTCCCTAAGAAAAAAATCCCCAGGACCAGATGGATTCACAAGGGAATTCTACCAAAGATTTAAAGAATAATTAATTCCAATATTACATGAACCTTTTGGGGAAATAGGCAAAGAAGGAGGCCTACCAAATTCCTTTTATGTCAGAAATATGGTGCTGATACCTAACCCAGGAATAGTGAAGACAAAGAAGACTATAGACCAATTTCTCGAATGAATATTGATGCAAAAATTTTCAATATAATAGTATCAAGGAGATCACAGCAATATATCACAAGGATCATACACTATGACCAGGTGGGATTTATACTAAAAATGCAGGACTAGTTCAATGTTAGGAAAATTATCAGTACATCACATGATTATCTCACGTATTGAAAAAAGACTTTTGACAAAATACAATATTTATTCCTATTTTAAAAAACACTAGAGAACATAGGAATATTGGAGCTTTCCTTAAAATGATAAGTAGCATCTATCTAAAAATATCAAGCATTATCTATAACGGGAATAAGCTAGAAGTCTTCCCAATAAGATAGAGGGTAAAGCAAGGATGTCCATTATCACCACTATTATTCAATATTGTACTAGAAATGCTAACTATAACAATAAGAGAAGAAAAAGAAATTGAAGGAATTAGAATAGGCAATGAGGAAATAAAACTATCACTCTTTACAGATGATGTGATAGTAAGAGAATCCTAGAGAATAAACTAAAAAACTAACTGAAATAATTAACAACTTTAGCAAAGTCACAGGATATAAACAAACCTTACATAAATCATCAGGATTTCTAGATATTACCAACAAAGTACAGCAGAAAGAGATCTAGAAATTCCATTTAAGATAATGATAGACAACATTGGAGTAAACATAGAGTTTGCCTGCCAAGACCCAAATCAAACTCAGGAACTATATAAACACTATTACAAAACACTTTACCCACAAATAAAGTCAGATCTAAACAACTGGAAAAATATTAATTTCTCATGGATAGACTGAGCCAATTTAATAAAAATTACAATCTACCTAAATTAATTTACTTATTAAAGGCCATACCAATCAAACTACCAAAAAATTATTTTACAGAGATAGAAAAAAAATTCATCTGTAAGAACAAAAGATCAAGAATATAAAGGGACTCAATGGTGAAAAAATTGTGAAGGAAAGTGGTCTAGACATACCAGATCTCAAACTGTATTATTATAAAGTGGCTATCAAACTGTGCATACCATTTGACACTGCCAGATTACTAGGTCTGTATCCCAAACAGACTGTAAGAACGAGAAAAGGACCTATGTGTACAAAAATATTTATAATTCTTTTTTGTGGTGACAAAGAATTAGAAATTGAGGGGATGTCCATCAACTGGGGAATGGCTAAATAAGTTGTGGTATATGATTGTAATGGAATACTATTGCGCTATAAGAAATGGCAAGCTGGATGGTTTCAGAAAAACCTAGAAAGACTAACATGAAGTCATGCAAAGTAAAGTGAGCAGAACCAAGAGAACATTGTACCTAGTAACAGTAACATTGTACAATGATCAACTGTAAATGACTTAGCTATTCTCAACAATACAATGATTCAGGACAATTCCAAAGGACTCCTGATGAAAAAGGCTATCTACCTCAGAGAAAGAACTGATGGAGTCTGAACATAGATCAAAGTATATATTTTTCACTCTTTATTTTTTTCATGTTTTTAATCTGTATTTTCTTTCACAATAGGACTAATATTGAAATGTTTTACATGATTGCATATGTATAACATCAAATTACTTATCTCAGGGAGGAGGAGGAGAGGGAAGGAGGGAAAGAATTTAGAACTCGGAATTTTAAAAAACAAATGTTAAGAATTGCTTTTACATGCAATTAGAAAAAATAAAATATTATTACCAAAAAGAAAAAAAAAAAAGAGCTGCACAGAATACTTGCCCAGGGTCACACAACCAGTAAATATGTCAGAAGTAGAACTTGAACCCAAGACTTCCTGATTCTAAGGATCACTATCTATTTCCTATACCACGTAAGGGATCTCAGAAGTGATAATAATAATAATTGTTATTATTATTATTATATAATACTTTAAAGTTTGCAAAGGGCTTTACCAATATTATCTTATTTTATCTTCACAAAAATCCTGGGAAGTAGGTGCTATTATAATCCCCATTTCACAAATAAGGAAACTGGGGTGGGGGGGGTGATGTTAAGTGATTTGCCCAGGGTCATACAGCTAGGGAGTGTCAGAGGCTGGATTCCTGACTCCAGACCTGGAGCTCTATCCACTGTGGTACCCAGGTGCCAGCAGTCACAAAGAAGTCAAGGTCCCCAATTTGAGATTTGGACCCAGAAGTCCAGAGAGGTTCAAAAAAACTTGCCCAAGAGTGCACCGTAAGAGGAAGAATCGGGGTTAAAAGCCAGCTCATGGGACTCCAAATGCAGCTCAGATTCCTTCGTACCAACCTGCTCAAGCCAATTCTTGTTGTGGTCCAACTCCGCCAAGACAGGGACTGTATCATATCCTAACCCCCACAGTACTTTGCAGTTTTTCACATAGTAGATGTGCAATAAATATTAACTCATTACTCATAAGCATCAAGTGGCTTAAAAGACTCCATGAGGTCATGCACAATGGAAGAAAAAGTGGCCTAGTGATGGCGCACATGGGAACAGCCCTGCCTGGCCAGTCCATAGGCTCCTCAGGTCCCCACAAAATATTCCCAAGCAGAGAATGACTGCCTGCAAGCCCTTTGAGAGCCTCATCTCTGGCATATTTCCCTAAGAGCAGCAGCAGTAGGCAAGGCATTTAGCACTTTCAGGTTTACAAAGCATTTGACAGCTCTTTTCCCAAAATACATAGATGAGAAGCACCCAAGATGAGAATGAGTGGATGGGTTACAACCTGGCAGTGGAAGAAAACTACCCCTAGCAAAAACAAAGAACCAATTCAATAAGCATTTATTAAGCATCTAATATATGCAAGGCACAGTGTCAGGCAGGCACTGAAGAAACAAAGACAAAATTAAAATTAAAAACAATCCCTGCCTTCCAAAGGCTTATGTTAGAACATATCACTGATGGAAGTCCAGAATATTGACCAGCAAACAGGCCTGTCCCTCCATGTACATGATCGGGTTCAAGGGAAGGTCCCCCTCCCTGAAGACTGTGCATGTTGTAGATGCATAATAAGCGCTTACTGACAGAATACATGAAAACTATGAAGCCCTGATCCTTTCCTGGTGCCTCCATCACCCTGCACTGGGTGCTATGCAACCTAATGCACTCATCATGTAATACTGGGCATTAGAGCTGGCTGGGTTCATGTCTACTCACCCAAGTCAAGAAGAATCTACTAAGCACGTACAATGTGCCAGGCACTGTGCTTATCCTCATCCATTAAAACATATGCTCTACAAGGGAAGAAACTGCACCTAGCTACTTTTTCATCTCTCCCAGGGTCTAGTACAGGCAAGTCAATAAGCATTTATTAAGTACCTACTATGTGCCAATCACCACCTAAGCATTGGTAATGCTCTACGCACAAGCAGGTGCTGAAAATAATGTTGCCTGTATCATACTGTTACATGCAGTACAGAGGCAGCTTTGGGTTCAAGCCCTGCCTCTGATTCAAAGTAAGCTGTGTGACCCTGGACAAGTCACTTAACTTTTGCCTCAGTTTTCTCATCTAATAATAGGCTTTACCTCCAAAGGTTGTTGTGAGATAATATTTTTGAAGGGCTTGGCAGACTTTTGAGCGTTATATAAACACTAGCATTTGTTTTTAATTAGTATTACTCAACCTCTCCATGTTCCAAGCAACTCCAAATGCAGATAAGCATTGGTAAAGGGAGTTGCCATACATGGCTCTGATGACATCAAAGGTGTGGCTGAAAAAAAAAAAAGAGAGAAACATGAAGTTAAGTTTCCATATTCTTCTCCCTCCTCTTTTCAATCTTTCCCATTACTAATCTGGATGCTACCCATCTTCCCTCAACTATTAGACTCCATCAAGTCTTACTTAATGAGTGCCTTAAGGGCTGTGGTTTGTCCAGTTTCTGTACCAAGATGAAAGTCACTAAGTCAATAAGCATTTATTAAGCACTTACTAAGTGCTAAGCATTGTTGGGGCATACAAATACAAGCAGAAAGACAAAGTCTGTCCTCAAGGTGCATGTATTCTAATGGGGGAAAACAGCTGAAGTAAAGGGGGGGCGAGTGAAATGAGGGGAGGGGAGGAGTATATACTCAAAAGGGAGTATGATTGAAAAATTCCTGAGTCAAGAGTATTACCTGGAGAGGAAGGCAACTTCTGGAGGACAACTTCTCAAGAAAAGACGACAACATCCACCATGATTTTTGGTTTTTTGGTTTCTTTTTTAAGGAAGCCAGGAGGTCAACTTATGGCCAAGTTCCCTTTGTAACCTGTTTAAATCTAGGATGTAAAAATACAGTACTAACAAAAATCAGACCACCCTCCAAAGGTACCTCTGTCACCAATACCAAACCAACTCCGTAAAAAGCAAAACATCTGTCCTGATAAAAATCTAACATTCCTGAAAATTGGTCTGTTTTGTATTTAAGTATCCAGAACTTCTAACATTATCATTTTTATCTATTTCCAGAAAGCATATAATCAAGATTACATGTCTTTCTCTTCTCCTCCCCTTCTTTCCGGGAGTATCTCTTCAGAATTCTTCATTAGCCCATGGGCAAGTCAGATGTTCCATATGGAAGGGAAAGACAGGAGGAAATCAAATTAGAACTAAGCATTTTTCTTCTTTCTTTCTTAAGGTCTTGCCTCAGAACATGCATGTTTTTAAAAGGCCAATAATACTGACCAGCTATAACCAGCTATCTGCTTCATAGGTCCCCTGGAAGAAGGGACAATATCATTCTATCAATATGGAGGAAACCCTCAAACCCCACACCTAGAGTTTGGTTCCAATAATTGCAAAGGAGGCTCTGAAATAAACCCTGCACTGTTTAAAAAAAAAAAAAAAGTCCAGGATATGCAGAAATATAGCCCTAGTATCCTCCTAAATTTTAGAAATTTCTTATGAAAATAAACAAACCTAGGAGGGATCTTAGAGATCACAGACAGGATAAAAGATTTAAAACCGAGAAAATAGCATACATAGCCATGATGACAGCAACAATGTGAATAAAAAGAAAAAACTGATATAATTCATTCTAATGACCAAGCTATCAACAAGTGAGAGATGAGAAAATTCACGCCATTCCTTTCATTACAGAGATAGGGTACTACAGGTGCAGAACACTGTCTGACTCAAATGTTACATTGGTATGTTTTACAGAATCTTTTTTTTTCCCTCTTCTCTTTATCATTTTTTGTTTCAAGGGATGCCTTGCTGGGGAGAAATGGATTCAGAAATGGAGGTGTTGTAAGAACAAAAAGATATCAGTCATTTTTAAATGTCTTGGATTAATTGAATTAAAGTAAATGTCTTGTTGTATTCGGTATATAAAAACTTATCTACGTACAGAAAGCATTTCTGGGCCCCGCCCCTCCCCTCCCCCCAGGAAATAAAAGATTCTCCAAAGCAAGGACTATTTTTTTCTTATTTGTACCCTCATCACTCAGCAAATAGCAGTCACTTACTAACACTCGTTGAATTGGATTAGCCGGCTGCCATACAAGGCACCATTCAGAATGAATCCAAGATACATAGTCAACAACTTGGTAGAAATCATCATCTGAAAACAGATACTACTCCCCAACTCCATAAGATATGGTGCTGACTGATTAAGAAATTAAATGACCAATGCTGGGTTTCAGCCCATGGTTAGTTTAAAAGCTGATTGGTTCCTCACAAGTTCCAATGCTCATAGATTCTCTGAATTGGCAACTTCAACTATGTTTATCTCCATTAGTTAGTCTTAAAACTCCTTTGCATTTCAGGGAAATTCAACCCACATGCTCAAGTCAAAAATCGGAAGGAAAACGCAACAATAGAGCAGGTACCTGAGCAGAGTATAAGTTACTTATAGGAAAAGACTACTCCCTGTAGTAAGTACACACTGTGCGCTTTAATAAATGTTGTTGGGTCAGCTAGGTGGCTCAGTGGATAGAGCACCGGCCCTGAAGTCAGGAGGACCTGAGTTCAAATCCAGCCTCAGACCAAACACTTGACACTTACTAGCTGTGTGACCCTGGGCAAGTCACTTAACCCCAATTGCCTAAAAATAAATAAATAAATGTTCTTTGAATTACGGTTAAGGGAGGATTCTTAGCCAAGAGTCTTTAGATACATTTCAGGGGATCTGTGAAATTGGATGGGAAAAAATTACATTTTTATTTCACTAGAATGTTTCCTTTGTAATCATATGTCTTTTATGCACTTAAAATCATTATCATAAGGAGTAGTCCATAGGTTTCACCAGACTGCCCAGGGGTCCACTGATTAGATTGACAAACAGTACTATGGCCCTGTGAGGTAGTTCATGCAAATATCATTAGCACGTACTAAGTGGCACACTGGATAGAGCAATGGACCTGGGGTCAGGGAGACTTGAGTTCAAATCCAGACTCAGACACTGCCTACCTGGTGTGACCCTGGGCAAGAAACTTCCCCTCTGTCTGCCCCAGTTTCCTCACCGCAAAATGAGGATCAAAACAGCACCTACCTCCCAGGATTGCTGTGAGGATCAAATGAGATCATGTTTGTAAAGTGCTCAATGCAGTGGGTACATAGTAGGTGCTATATAAATGTTTATTCCCTTCCCTTTCCCTCTACTTCTCCCATGACCCAATTGAGGCACCCAAAGAAGCCTGTGACTCACAAGTCATCTGCCCAAGGTCACACAGCCAGTAATAGGGCACGGCCTGAACTTGAATGCAGATCTTTCTCAATTCTTGCCATCTTGCCATCCTGCCTACCATGGAGCAGTATCCATGGCCTCTCAAATGTCACGCTCTGCCTGGACAGAGAAAGCCAACATACATCAAATAACAGAGAACAGCCAAGGGTAGAACGGTAGCACTGATGATTACTGTAGAGGAGGGGGGAGGTTAGACAATGTGTGAGGCTCTGAGCTCCATGCTTTGCAAATATTATCTCATTTGATCCTCACAATAACACTGGCAGGTAGGTGTTATCCTTATTCCCATTTTACCACTGGAGAAACTGAGGCAGACAGGTTAAATGACTTGTCCAGGGTCACCCTGCTAATAAGTGCCTGAGGTCACATTTGAACTCTGCTCTTGCTCACAGGACCATGTGACAGTAGCCTGATTTGAGAGACTGAATATCCAGGACCAGTCAAATGATGGCCTAGCTGTGGTTTGACTAGGGCAGAGAATATCTCTGGACACCACGTTTTAGAAATGACATTGATAAGGTCAAGAGCATGGAGACAAGGTCAACGAGGAGGGCTGAAGGGCCTCCAGTTCCTGCCGCAAGTGAATCAGCTGAAGCAAATGGGAAATTATTTTAGGCTGGAGGAAAGAAGACATGGAGCTCGTGACGTCATGACTGCCACATGGAAGAGGAACAATGCCCAGCTTGGTCTCCCCGGGCACCACAATGGGCTGCTACCAAGAAGCCAGCTTTGCCGGATGTTGGGAAAAGCTTCCTAATAGCGAGAGCTCTCCAAAAGGACAATGGGTTCCTGTAGCAAGCAAAAGCTGGATTTACTTCTAGTCAGGGATGGTGATAATAGTCAGAATTGACATGAAATGCTTTATATAAGTTACCTCATTGGATCCGCACAACAACCCAGGATGGAAGTGTTATTATCCCCATTTTACAGATGAGAAAACCGAGGCTGAGAGCTGTTAAGCAACTTGCCCAGTATCACACAGCTAGCAAGTGTCAGAGACAGCATTCTTGTCAAGGTATAAATTTAACTTCATGGTCTCTGAGGTCCCCTCCAACCCTAAGGTCCTGTGACTTCTGAGAAGGGGAAGGAATGTCACTTGGGGCCAAAGTTACTTCCACAAAAGAGGAGAACCTTAAAGCTGAGCTGGACAGATAGGAGCATATTTCAGTGGGCAGAGAGAGGGGGCTCCTCAAAATCTTATCTCCTCATCATTCAGGATGGGGAGAGGAGACACAGAGACAGAAAGAAAGAGAAACAGAGAAGAGAGACAGGCCGACAGACATAGACATGGAGAAACAAGGAGACAGATACATGGAGACAGAGAGGCAGACACAGAGACACAGAGACAGCTAGGGCTCTGGAGAGAAACTGAGTCTCTCCAAGCTTGAGGCAAAAAGAAGAGGCTTTCAAGTGCCATACTTCACTTACAGCAGACAGCCTCTAAACCCTGCTGGGTCTGTCAGTTAGGAAGTCCCCAGTTGAGTACAGGAATGGGTTCCTAACTTTTTTAAGTGTCACCGACACCTTGATAAAGTCTTTGGACCCTTACTCAGGATGTTTTTAAATGCATAAAGTAAAATACATAGTAATACAAAGGAAATCAACTCTACTGAAATACAGCTATTAAAATATCAAAAGCTCTGAGTTCCTAGATTCCCTAAAAATCAATGCACAGACCCCTTGGAGGATCTATAGACCCCAAGGCAAGATCCCCTAATCTAGACCAATCCCTCATTTTACAGATAAAAAAACTGAGACCCAGAGAAGTCAAGTGACTTGTAACCAAAGTCACACAGATAGGTAAGTGGCAAAGACTGCATTTGAACCTAGATCCTGACTTTAAATAGGAATGCTCCTTCCACTGTCCTAAGCTACCTCCCTTCTATGATGTTTCCTAAACTATACAACATGCAAACTGATTTATACTGATTTAAATATTTTTCATCTGCTAGACACACACACACACACACACAGACAGACACACACACACACACACACAGCTAATTTCTCTCCAAAATTTCAGTTACTTGGGACACAAAACTAACATCTACAGACAAAGCTCTTGGGACCCTGGGGAAAAGGGGGGATGGGGAATATTTAAAGGATTAAATGAGCACCAACATTTTTGAACATTGAGGGGCTAAACTAGAAAGCCTCTGAGGTCTTTTCCAATTGCAGACCTTTAATCCTAAAATCCAGTCTCCACCCAGGCTCCCCCACTCACCCACCACCAAACCAGCTTTTGCATATTATATAAGCCATGGATGGCTTCTCCAAAGTTACTGAGGCCACATTTCCTAGGGCCCCATTCACACTTACCAATGGCATCCCCACCCATCCTTACCTACTTCCTCCTACTTGCCGCCTCAGGACTGTGCCAACAGCACGTAGGGATCCGAGTTTTCAGATCCAGAAAGGACCTCAAGGGTTATCTGATCCAGGCTCAGGGACACTTCCGGCAGGCAAGGTATGACTTACGTCTATTTTTAAATGAAATAGATACAAAGAATTCCAAGAAGGCTTTTTTTTTTAAATGAAGAGCACTTAACCATTTAAGGCCATCTTTCACATGATTTATATTTCTACCTGTAGGATTTTTTAAAAAATTTAATTAATAACTTGTTTTTCCATCTCTCATTTCCAAATAGACTAGAACCCCTCTCCATCACTCCTCCTCATCCAGCACTGAACTTCCCCTTGTAACAAAAGAAAACAGCTCAGGAAAAACGAGCATTACAACGACTTTGTTCAGCAATGTATACAACACTCTGTCTTCATGGCCCTTCTCTACCAAGACTTAATGGACATATTTAGGGCTGGAAGGGGCTTTGGGATTCACTGAGTCCAGGGATTCTTCACCTTTTTACATCATAGGATAGATCCATCTGGCTACAGTCTAGTGAAGCCTATGGACCCCTCCTCAGAATCATGTTTTGAAATGCATAAAATAAAATACATATAGGATTACAAAGAAAACTAATTATATTGAAATAAAGAAGTCATTTTTTCCCATTCAAAATCATGGACCCCCTGAAACCCATCAAGAATGCTCAGTTTAGTCCAATTCCCTCATTTTACAGATGAGAAAACTGAGGACCACAGAGAGGGAGTCACTTAACCAAGATCCCCTTAGTTGTAAGTGGATTTAAAATGCAGTCAGCCCAATCAGTCAAAATGTAGGCTCTTCCCACTGGACCAATCAATCAATAAGCATTTCTCACACTCTCACTTTGTGGTAAGTAGAGACCCAGAGCCATCATTTAGGAACAAAGCCTCATGAATTCAACAGCCCTACAGCCCTAACCCTAAATCCAACAAGTTCCTGCTACAAAGAGCTTAGGGATCCACACTTTGGCCATTGCAGCTAGCTGGTGGTGAAACTTACCGAAAAACAAAACACGAAAAGCTCCACTTAAAAACCAAAACCCTCTTGGTGGACATCCCACCTTACTTGGCTTTATTTTCTCTTTTATTTTGGAGCTCTATATCACCACACTGGAGGGTTATGAGATGATGTATTTAAAACCTGAAGGGACCTTTCCCAGTTTCCTCCTGGATAACAAGAGGGGCTGAATTAGCTGGTAAGCAAAGTTCCGCCTAGCTTGAAAACCCATTATCCTCTGATACAGTCCTGCTCCTTCATTTTATAGAAGAAACTTGGGTTCAGAGAAGCTAAATAAATGACTTGTCCAAGGTCACATTCAGTAGCAAAGCTGTGGATCACAAGGTACCTACCCACAGTCTCATCCACAATATAGCTAACTGGGGGCAGCTAGGTGGGGTAGTGGATAGAGCACCGGCCCTGGATTCAGAGGACCTGAGTTCAAATCCAGCCTCAGATACATAACACTTACTAGCTGAGTGACCCAGGCAAGTCACTGAACTCCCATTGCCCAACCGAAAAACAAAACAAAAAAAAACAAAAAACAAAAAACAAAACACAATATAGCCAACACTCCATGATGCAGGCGGCATGGAATAAACTTTGGGCTTTAGTCAAGAGATTCGAGTTCAAATTCAGATTCTGCTATTCACAAGTGCTTTTCCTTTTCTGGAACTCACTTTCTTCATCTGAAATATTGGAGAGAGAGAGAGGGAAGGTTGGAGTACATATTCTCTGAGTATTCCATCTAAACCTAAATCTACGATACTTCAAAGTCATCTGGTCCAACCTCCCCATCCAACTCAGGGGCAACCTTACTCCAAAGTCTCTGACTAATGGTCACCTCTAATTACTGATTGATCCACCAGACAGAAAGGTCAAGGGACAGCTCCAAGGAAAAGGGGAAAAGAGAGGAGGAAGAGAAAGAAAGATGCTGATGGGAGTCAAATCAGGCAGCATCATGTTCTAGCAGATCTGGCTAGGCAAGGGGTTGGAGTAAGGGATGACACCTTGGGTTTCACCTGTCTGTCCCTGATGCCCCCTCATCACAGTTTGACTCATCTGGGACTCGGCCCCAGCTCTGTTCCCAACATGCAGGTTGATAGGTCTTGCAAAAGAAAAGCCCACAATTCCAAGTAGGGAGGGAATTTGAGATCCTGACAGAGCAAGAGCTGCCTATCATACACGTCCTGGAATAAAGATGCAGGAGGAGAGAGAACAGAAAGTTTGCCACGAAGGCAAGAGGGCAAAAGGCACTAACCCTGCCCATCCCTCAGTGCTTTATTCAGTGTGTGTCACCTGGGGCAGCAGGAAGAGTGGCAGGTACAGAACCACTTACTACCTGCATGATCTTTGGGCAAGTCACGCTCCCCCTCTCTGGGTTTCCATTTTCTATTCCATAAAATAAGAAGACTGGATTAGATTGGCACAAAACACTCCATTCTCCAGACTCTGGGTATTTTCCCTGGCCATCCCCCAGGCCTAAAATGCTTTCTCCTCATCTCCAAATCATGGCTTCTTTGGCTTCCTTCATGTCCCATCTAAAATTTCCCCTTCTAGAAAGACTTTTCCTAATCCTCCTTAATGTTAGTGTCTTTCTTCTGTGGTTTTATCCTGTATATATCTTGTCTGAACATAGTTGTTTGCATGCTGTCACTCCCATTAGAGTTTTTTGAGAACAGAGACTGTCTTTGGCCTTTCTTTGTATTCCCAGCACTTAGCACAATACCTAGCACACAGTAGTCACTTTAAATGCTTGTCAACTTGACTCAGAGGTCTTCAAGCAGATGCCGGATATATCATAGGGTGGATTTCATTGGTGTGTGGGAGGGACTAGACAGTTGAGTGCTGAGAATCCCTCACAAATCTCGGTTGATTCTGTGGCTCGGTGATCTCAAAGGCTGAAAAGCCTTTGATTCTCTAACAGGTCCACACACCCAAGATCTCACCTCTACAGAGCCTTCTAAATGGCAATGGACCAAAGCCCACTCCTGCTTTCTCATTCTGGTCCATATCTTTGCTCATATTTTTCATCAGTGGTCTCTATGGTCCCTTTCAATGTTAGCATTAGATAAGCCTTTAATCTACCCAATACACTAGAGGCCTTCCTCTGGCTCTTTTCATATTCTGTGGGCAACAATGCAGTGCCTGCAGAATCTCAGAGGAAGGGACCTCTGTCGGAAGACATCAAGTCCTACCCATGCTGAAACAAGAATCCCCACTTCAACAAACTTGACAAGTGGCCAGCCTAGAGCCCTAGTGCAAAGGTCTCCAGTAAAGAGAAAGCCTCCAGCTGCCAAGGCAGCTCACTCCACTGTGGGACAGCTCTGATGGGCAGCAGCCCACTTCACTGTGGGACAGCTCTGATGGACAGCAGCTCACTCCACTAAGAGGCAGCTCTGATGGGCAGCAGCTCACTCCACTGA
>NW_020954600.1:185239-208434 GCF_900497805.2 Vombatus ursinus
GCAGCTCACTCCACTGAGAGGCAGCTCTGATGGGCAGCAGCTCACTCTACTGTGGGACAGCTCTGATGGACAGCTTTTCTTGACGTCAAACCAAGTTATGCTCCCTTGCAACTTCCAGATTCTGGCTTCTGGGTCAGCCCTCTGGGGCCAAGCAGAGAGAGGATAAGCCCTCCAAGGCACAAGAGCCCTCAGTTATCATTCACATTTTTATGTTGGAAGATCTGCAGAGCACTTTTCTTACAACCACCATTTGGGACAACCCCCTATACATCTTGTCCTTGCCCTTTGGGCCACCTTCAATTGATCCAGTGGTATTCTGTCCAAGGCAGCCATGGAGCATTGGCAGACTGCTGGGGTTCAAATAGTGGGCTTTGGGAGGGCACTAAAAGCATAGCATGACCTCCCAAATGCCCTCCAACCCCACCACCTCCACTTGGCAGGATGGAGCTGTAGAAAGAACACTGAATTTAGAGTCAGAGAACCCTGGTTCCAAATCCAACTCTGCCATTTTACTGTTTGACCTGCATCAAGTCAGTTAATGTCTCTAGTCTCAGTCTCCTTCTCTGAGAATTTCCCTCTTCCTTCAAGCACAACTCAAGAGCCACCTCCTCCAGGAAGCCTCTCCAGATACCCCTAGTTGCTAGGGTTGTCTCCTTGTGTAGGTTATCTTACCTGGCTTGTATTTCCCTACAGCTGCATGTATTATATTCCCCATCCGGGGCCTTTAATAGAATATTAAGATCTTCGAGGGACAGGACTGTTCCATTTTTTACTTTGTCCTCTCCAAAGCCCAACACAATGCTTTGCACCCAGGAGGAAGCTAATAAATTCCATCCACTGAATGGAATCTTTCAAATGAAGGAGCTGGACTTTGGAAAGACAACTAATTCTGGTATCAGGTGACCTGGGCTCAAATCCCAGCTCTGAAGCTCACTGTATGGGACCTTGGAGGAATCACTGCATCTCTCTGGGCCTCAGTTTCCTCATCTGCAAAATGAGACAGTTGAGCTAGATGGTCTCCAACATCCTTTCCAGATTCAGAACTATGATCTGACAACTCTGATGACCTCTGAAAGACTCTAAATCTATGGTCATGAGGGAACGGAGTTCCCAGGAAGAAAAGATAACAGAATTCCATTCATTTGAACAAAATAGAATTTCTAAGGTCATAACATCATAGATTTAGAACTGGAAGGGACCTCAAGAATCACATAGTTCAAGACTTTGGAAACATTTTACAGACAAGGAAAGTGAGGACCAAAGAGGGGTCATGACTTTGGATCAAAGAAGCAGATATAAAGCTGGGGAGGCTTTAGACATCTAATCCAGCCCCTTCACTTTTAACAATGAGGAAACTGAGTCTAGTAAAGGATAAGGGATTTGCCCAAGGTCATACAAGTGTTAAGCGGCACAGCCATTATTCCAGCCCAGGTCTTCTGACTATGAACCCAGGATTCTTTCCACAGGAATCCCGGAATGCTTCTACCATCCAACTAGCTCTTGGTAACAAAGGTAACTCAATTAAAAATTTCAAAAACGTCTGCATTTGCCTCACTGGTTTTGACATCTGCCTACCTAATCACCAGCATTTTTTTTTTTCCCAGTGTAAGATACTGGGTAGAACTAAGAAAATTACTTTTATTGTCTTTGGATATTTAATCATTGGTGAAATTCAGAATCCACTGACTTCCAGGTCCAAAACACAAAAGAAGCTGCAAATGGTACAACTAGCGATTCTTGCTGCACCAGCTGGTTCTGGGTGTCTGAGGATCGTCGCCCAAACGTTTTACACGCCTGCCAAGACAAAGAGATCTCAGAAATCAAAATCTTTTTACTTTCAGAGCTGTCCCATAAGCCAACTTGGCGCCTGGTTCTGTGCTTCTATGCCTTATCTCCAATCCACAGTTCCTTTTTCCCTTTAACAAAAATACTCCTCTTTTAAACAATATGTGATGTCGGGCACCAGGGGGTTCAAGTCACCAAACACAAAATTTATGGCTCCTTTTCTGCTCCCGCTTCACATACAAATGCCACCCGAGCCCTATCACCAGGGAGCCAGGATGGGACTACACGTTTGCAAAGACTTCTTTCACTTCACTTGAGTGAATTATTTTTAAGGCAAGCCAATCTATTATTCCTAAATTAACCATATTTTTTTTTCTGAATAAAAAAAGGTTTTTAAACCTAGTAAGAAGAAATCATAGCAGAACTCTGGGCATTTGAACAAAATGGAATTTCTGAGATTTTCAGGCCTCTTGAAAGCTTCCAAAGATGTTTATTTACCTAGAAAGTGAATGGGGGCCCCTGGCAAGGCCTGCAGCAGCTCCTGACCCTGCAACTGCCTTCCAACCTGGGTGGATGGATTATTATTTCTGGGCTGCTGCTGGCCAGGCCACAGAAGTTGATAAGGCCCCTTCATGAACAATTCTTAAGCACCATTCCATAATTCTCTCTCCATTCCCACAAGGAATCCTGAAAGGAGCTTGGCCGCTGGAGGGCTGGAGGGTAGAGAGAGCCAGGAGAAAAAGATTTACCCTGGTAAATATCCGGGCAAGGGGAATCTGATAAAAGGAAGCAGTGGTGAGAAGGAGAAAGGTTCCCTTTTCATTAGGACAAGGCTCCAAGGGTAAAGACCGCTGTTGTTCCTAAGATGACAGCTTTAGAGCTGGAAGGGATTCATGGAGATCTTCGAGGCCAGCCCCCTCGTTTTATAGATAAGGAAACTAAGGCACAGAGACTTAAGTGACTTGCCCAGGATTTATACAGGTAGTAAGAGTGAGAGGCAGGATTTGAACCCAGGCCTTCTTGACTCCATCATACCACGATGGCTCTCTATTGGACAGCTACCACAAGAATAGTTAATAGTGGTAGTAATGGTGGTAATTGACATTTAAATAGCACTTGCAACTTGCAAAGAACTTTATATATCATCTGACCATCATGACAACCCCGTGTTTGGGCTCCCTGGATGCTGGGTTATTGTCTTCCTCGTCTGCTCTTCATTCAAACTCCAGTTAGTAAATTCCTTAAGTGTAAGAGTACTGGATTTGGAGTTCCAAAATTTCTGGGTTCAAATCTTGGCTTTGCTACTTATTATTTCTATGGCCTCTGGCAAGAAACCTTAACAATAAAAAGTAATAATAAAGGCAGCAGGATATTGTGAATAAGAAGGGGCTCAGAGGCAGAAAGCCTTGGGTTCAAGAATGGCTTGTGACACATACCAGAGGTGTGGAACCTTAGCTCAACATCTAACTTCTCAGTGACCTCTAACCTGCTGACACAAATTAAAGAAAAGGTACCGGACCTCCAGTGGGAGAGGGCTCTTTCCTCATCAGATACCCTCTCCACTGACTACAAAAATTCAAAAAAAAAAAAAAAAAAGGACAGCTGACACTGATTATACCTTTAAAGTTTAGTGCTTGACATCATTATCCCACTTGATCCCCACAATAATGCTGTCAAGTAGTACTGCAGGTATTAGTCCATTTTTACAGATAAGGAAACTGAGGCTCCAAAAGGTGAACTTGCCCAAAGCCACACAGCATCTCCAAAGTAAGATTTGAACCCAGGTTTTCCTGACTCCAAGACCAGCATTCTAGCCTCTACATCTGGGCAAGTCACCTAAACTCTCAGACTCAGTTTCCTTACTTGTAAAAAGAATATAACACCTGAATAATCACAATAATCAGTGAAATGAACATAGCACTTGTATAATCACAACAATCATCATGATTATTGTGATGACTCAATGTAATAATGCAGACAAAGGCTTTGCAAACCTTAAAGTCCTATACAAACTTGAGCTATTAATGATTGTGACATCACAATAGTGCATCTATCCAAACAAAGGAAAATCAGATTTCTGGAGGAGCAGCTTGAACTTCTCATATCCTAGAGCAAATGACCTTAAACAGATTATTTCCCCTCTCTGGGCTTCAGTTAGCCCAGCTGAAAGTAGAGCATTGGACTAGGTCTCTTCTTTCATTGTAGAATTAGAAAAGTGTGGCTGAAGCTGCTTTGGGAAAAGGAGGGCTTTCCCTTCAAAGCTCCCCTTGGGGGACCCAAAGAAATGCCCCAATGAAGACTACAGTTCATTTACTTATTACCTCTAAGAAAACAAGCCAATGAATGAAATGTGCTGTCATTCAAGACAAATCAAAAGTAATTTTCCAAGGGCCAACTCAGACATTTACTAGCTGTATGACCCTGGGCAAGTCATTTTACCCTGTGTGCCTCCATTTCCTCATCTATAAAATGAGTTAGAAAAAGAAACAGCAGACCTGTCTAATATCTCTGCCAAGAAAACCTTAAATGCAATCACAAAGAGTCAGAAAGAACTGAAAAATGACTAAAACTCCCCATCCCTTCATCCTACTCCCCAGAAACTCATCATCTTTCAAGAATGTATCAGCTTTGGTATTCTCACATCTTCAGTATCCTCAGTACCCTCTACACTGTGCCCCACACACACACACACACACACATACACACTGGAGGGCCAAAGGGCAGAGCAAAGAACTCCTCCCAATGCCTCCATTGAAAGAGGGCTCCCTTGGGGCAGCTAGGTAGCACAGTGAATAGAGCACCGGCCCTGGATTCAGGAGGACCTGAGTTCAAATCCGGCCTCAGACATAACACTTACTAGCTGTGTGACCCTGGGCAAGTCACTTAACCCCATTGCCTAACAAAAAAAAAAAAAAACAAAGATAAAGAGGGCTCCCAGACTGGCCAATTCTTCATCCCCCACCAGCTATACCCTGTGGACTGGGAGCCCAGGGTCCTTTCTTCCTCCTCTCCTTTCTTTCATGTGTTATCTTTCCCTTTCAATTGTAAGCTCTTTGAAGGTAGGGACTGTCTTTCTTTTTCTTATTTGTATCCTTAGCACAGTGTGTAGCACATAGTAGGCACTTAATGTTTATTGACAGGCCATCCTAGAATTACCCATGAGCCCATCTTCATCTATTCAATCAGTCACTCATTCAACCATCATTTGCTAAACACCCACTATATACAAAGCTCTATGCCAGGTGATGGGGAAGATGGAAACAAAGAAGGTCAAAGTGAGAAGAGATCTTGGAACACAGATAGGAACCCCCCCCCCAAGCCTCTCCTCTCTTCCACCCATTCCCCATACAGTTGCCAAAATAATCTTCCTAAAGCACAGATTTAATTATGTCACTCTCCTGCTCAGGACACTACTCCTAAATGCCTGGCATAACCATTTTATTAAGTAGTCACTTAAGTGTTTAACCTGCCAGTTGGTCACTGTTGAACTAGTCAGCCTCTAGCCTCCCATCTCTAAATCTCCACTCTTGTGACTGACAAGTCAAGATACCTGGGTTCTGGTGCAATCCTAGGTGAGTCTCAACCTTTCAGATTTATTTTCTCTATTTGTAAAATGAAGCAAATATCACCTGCCCTATGTCAGTTTCCAAATTTCTGAAATGAAGGAATTGTACAGGATGGCCTCAGCAGTTCCATACAGCTGGCGAAAAGTTCTGAGACTCTAAATGAGTTAGCCATGGCATCTCCAACCCACTGCCATCCTTATCTTCCTTGTCTACAGTTCCCAGGCACCAAGGATGAATCTGGGAGGGTAGGTAAGAGACAGAAGAGGTCCCTGAAACATTTTCAAGGCTACAAACTGGAGAACTTGTCCCAGATAAAGAAGTGTGACTAGCCCCGATCTAGGCAACATTGGCAATAAAAATACCATGTTGGTACAGCAGTTTAATCTTCTGTTTTATTTTGTTTCATTTTTATAAAGTGTTTTATCTCATTTGCTCCTCCCAGAAACACGGTGATGTAGACAAAGATTACACAGTAGAAAAAGTGCCCAGGTTGGGATCCAAAGACATAGGTTTCAAACCGTGAGTCCCATCCCTGATTAGCCCTCAACACAATCTGGCATAATCATAAATAATCATAAATCATGAGAGTTCAAATTAGAAATGCACTGGAGATCATTTAGTCCAAGTTCTTTGGTTTCACAGATGACGAGCCAGAGAAGTAAAGTGTATTCCTAAAGACAAATGACAAATAGGATTTGAGATCAGCTCCTTTGGCCCCAAGTCCAGGGCTCTTATCCTTCTGTCCTTGCTGTCTCCCTATATTATAGGAAGATGAAGGTGAGAGCAAAGATCATAAAACAATAGATTTGGAGCTGGGAGAAACTTTTAAGGCCAAACCTCCTTATTTTACAGGGAAGGAAACTGACCCAAGAAGGTGAAACTATATGGATATGAAAAAAAAAACCTTTGAAAATGATCAAATGCATGAGAGCTCTCACCTACCTAGACCCTAAAGCCACATCTGGGAGGCCAGGTTACAATTAGGGGTGCAGCCTAAAGAAGCAGGCCTGAATCCACAACCTTTGCATGATCAGCACTAGACTGTGAACACTTAGCCAACCAGACCTGAGCCTCACTTCACATCACGAGAACTACTTTAGGACCAATGGGCCCCACCAGGTCAGCTTCCTCTGGGAACTATGGAAAAAGGAACAAAAGAGCCAAATGCAGATTTATGAAATGTCTGAACTGGAGAAGACCTTGGAGCATAAAACAACGAATGCCTCACAACAGAGAACATCCAAGCCGGTAGAGAACCTCCTGATACAGAGTTTCAACACTGACTGGGGCCTTTAAGCATAGAAAATCCGTCTGCCCTGGAAAGGAGTAATGGAATAGAGATTTTCCAAGCTGAAAGGAAATGAGACATAGAACGGTAGATCCAGAGGAGACCTTAGAACAAAGAAGCACCGACCTCCCGGGGCTGTTATAAGGATCAGAGGCACACGTGTGCAGTACTTTGCAAACTTTAAAACACTAGCTATTTTTATTAACACAGATTGTTCGAGCTAAAAAGAACCTTAGCATAGAAGGTGAAAATAGATGTAAGCCCTAAATGAGATCTTATAAAATAATTGTTGAGCTGAAAGAGATCTTAGTAGACCAAGGGTTCTTGACCTGGGGTCCATGGATAGATTCCAAGGTGTCCGTGAACTTGACTAGGAAAAAATTATATCTTGATTTTTCACTCACTTCTAACTGAAATTTAGCATATCTTTCAACTATAAAGGTAGGCAACAAACAGTCATTCTGAGAAAGGATGCATAGCCTTCACCAAACTGCCAAAGGGGCCCATGAATCCAGAAAAGGTTAGGAGCCCCTGATCTAGACCACAACCCCTTTGTTTTACAGGTGAGGAAAGAGGGTAAGTGACTTATTAGTGACAGAGGCTGATCCAGAACCCAGCCCAGTAATCTTTGTCCAGCTGCCCTGCCCATTCCAACGCAAGTCCAAGAGACTCTTCCCAACAAACTCAAAATGACAGGATGATGCATGATTATGAATCCTGAAAGATGCATAGATCAAGGCACACTACAAACAGACCCTTCACCCACCATGGAGCCTCATTTTGCTTTTCATACCAACAGATGGCTCTCCTGGAGGCCTGATCTAGACACATGACTGTTGGCCTTCCCATTTCTGAGACACTCAAATACCCAGAAGATACCAGCAGGATAAAAGCCAAGCTCCAATGTGCACCCCAAAAAGGGCAGTGTTCTCCCTAAAAAGGGAATGTAGCTGAAGGGGTGAGATAAGCATCTGAGACAGGCATCAGGCCTAGAAGCTGGAGGCCACTGGAGAGGAGATGTGCATGGAGCAAGAGCATCGCCACATTCTAATTTTAACTCATTAAGCCAAGAAACCACCTGGCAGCAGGTTCTTCCATCTGCCCTATTCACCGAGGATTGACTAACACCAGCTATGAGCTGTCGCTTCTCCCCAGCTGCTTGGACCATCAATGAAGGCCCCCAAGTTCCACCTGAATTCACAGCAACAGCCCCCTGCACACAGAAAAGCTGGGGTTCACCAGGCTTGAGAGGAGCTTTAACCACCCTGGGGGACTAACTCATCCCACCCAGATCACAGGATTTCAAGCCAGTGTCAAGGTCATGTAGGCCAATACCTTCTTTTTACAGATGAGGATACTGATATTCACAGAAGTCTCACCAAAGGTCACCCGGTAGTGAAGGACAGAGACAGGATTTGAATCTGGATCCTCTGACTCTTTATAGAGGCTCTTTCCATTAGAATCTCAAAGTTGGGAGGAAAATTGGAATCGTAGGCATAGTCCTACAAGAATTCCCTGTACTACATACCCAACGAGGGGTCATCCAGGGAGGGAGAGGCCAGCTGACCCCGTCTGCAGGCAGCTCATTCCACTGTGGGATAACTAAATGTTGTTTGCAAGTAGTGTTTCCTGGCATCTGGTAGACATTTGTCTCTCTGAACCTTCCACTGAGTGCTCCCGGTTCTGTCTGCCCTGAGGCCGAGCAGAACAAGACTAATCCCTCCTCTCCAGGACAAGCTTTCATGTACTAAAGCCAGTTATCGTAGAAGGAAATCTCCGTAGCCAAGTAGAGAAGGAATGGAAAAGGCTTCCTGCAAGAAGGTGGGATTTGATCTGAGCCTTCAAGGGAGTCAGGGAAGCTAAGATGCGGGGGGCGAGGAGGCCAAGATGCCAGGCACAGCACAGAGACCAGAGACGGAGCATCAGAGAGTCAGTGCCTCCTGCTCATGGAGTTATCACTCTATATTACGCCAGGATCAAATATCAACTCCTCTGCCTGGCTTTAAAGCCTTTCACAAGCTGCCCCCCACCCCTTCCTACCTTTCCTGCTTCTTACAGCTTACTCTAATCCAGTAACACCGGCTTCCTGGCTGTCCCTCACAGAGGCCACCCCTGCTCCCAGCTCCCTCGTTTTCCCTGGCTCTCCCCCACGCCGAAAATGTTCTCCCTCCTCATCACAGCCTCCAACGGGCTCAGACCAAATGTCATCTTCTGTAGGAGTTCATACCTGGTGCCCTCAATCTGCAGTGCCCCCCTTCCGAGATTTCTTCACATTTAAGTCTATGTATCTCAAATGTCACATAGTTATTTGCATGTTGCCTCTCATAAGAGTGTGAGACCCTTAGGGATAAAGACCATGTTTTACCTTTCTTTGCATCCTGAGTGCTTATTAAGTACATATTAAATGGTACATATTAGGTATACATTAAGTACTTAATAAATGCTTATTGCCTGACTGTGTATCAGGGTTTAGCATTCCTCCTGGGGCGCCAGCACTAGACTGGGAGTCAAAAGCCCTGAGTCCCAGTGCCACCTCTGCCATTAGCTGACTGTGTGACCTTGAAGCAGTCACCTCCTTTGCTGAGTTTTCCTACTCCTCACAATGAGCACATTAGCCCAGAAGAGCTAGGCAACACAGTTGGACAAGGCATCAGACTTAAGAGAGATCCCATTTCCAATCCCACTTCCAACTTTTATTAGCTAAACAAGTCACTCACATTTCCTCAACCTCAGTTTCTTCATCTGTAAAAATGGGATAATAACAGCAGCCATTTCATGGTCTTATTGTGAAGGTCAAATGAGAAAATGCCTGTAAAGCACTGAGCAAACCTTCAAACACTCTATCAATGCTATATCCATCATCATTACTCCAGTCTGACCCTGAAGATTCCCTCTGTTCTCTAATGCTCTTCTCTGGCTCCATGGTACAGTGAAAGAAGTGATGGATTTAAAGCCAGGCCCTTAGTTTCAAACCTGGCTCTGCAGCCTACTACATATTTAGCCTTAGGCAAATGACTCCCTGTCTATAAAATGTGCTAGACAACCGCCTTGGTTCCCTTCTGGCTCCAAATCTGTGATCTTATGGGAACACCTTTACATAGTCTCCAAATCCTGGCCCAATCCAGCTGATTTCACAGTCCATCACTTACCCCATCCAAGTCAAGGACAGCAGCAAATACTCAAATTTCAAGGGAGCTCTAAGATTTACAAGGTGCTTCCTTCCCAACAAGCCCCCAAGGCAGGTTTCATATTCACTATCAACCCCATTTTGCAGATGAGGAAACTGAGGTTCTATTGTGACCCTATATCCAGGGAAATGTATGGTTTATCCATGGGATGTGGAGAGTGCATGCTACATCCCCTATTGGCTGGATAGCTGTGCAACATCCACCTTGGAGTGGAAAGATGCTAGATTTAGAGACAGATAACCAGGGTTCAAATCCCAGCTCTGGCACTTACTAGTTTTATGACTCTGGGCAGGTCCTTTCACCTAAGCCTCAGTTTTCCTCATGTGAAATAAGAGATCTGACCACATGACCACTCAGATACTGCCCCTAAATCTATGATCCTAAAATCAGAATTTAAAAAAAAAACAACACTTCTCTGGGAGTCAATTTCCTCACCTGTACAATGAGTTCAATGACTTCTCAGGTCCCTTCCAGCTCTAAATAAACCTGTTGTCTTGTGACTTGCCCAAAGTTTATTGCCCCAGCAAATAAGTATTAGAGTCAGAATGTGACATAAAATGGTGCTGAGGTAACTGAGGGACACTGAGTCAGGAGTTTCAATCCAGGCCTGGCACTTCCAACCTGCATGACCCCAGGCAAGACACTTCACAGCTGTGAGCCTCAGCTTCTTCATCTATAAAATGGGGATAAGAGCTATAGAATTTACTACCCAAGGTGGTTGTTACAGTTCAAATGTCAGTTATTTTTAGTATCATCACCATCAGTGGTTTCCATCACTCTTGCCAACAAGTCAAATTGCCTTTGGTTAAAAACAGATCCAAAATGTGCTTGGTGGAAACACTGGCCATTGGCAAAACTTCAGTTATCCACTCCTTAGAATGCATGGTGTTCTTAAATCTAACTAGGTTTCACAAAACTAACCAGGTTTATACAGGTCCTTAAGTCAGATGCCATGTAATTATAATGAACAGTTGTGGGTCCCGAGAAGAGATGAGGAAATATACTCCCTTCCAGAGAGATATGAGACTGACCATGGGTAGTGAGTGTCCAATGTACTGTCAAGAGTTCACCGTGCCCGTTAGTTTTGTCCACTGTTTTTCTTTCTTGAGAGAGAGACAGAGAAAGAGAGTGAGAGAGACATACACAGGAGGGGGGAAGGAATGAAAGGGAGTAGGGATGGAGGAGGAAAAAGGGAGGGGAAGGATGGAGGGGGGGAGGGAGAAAGAGAGAGAGAGAGAGAGAAATTACATGATGTAAATCAGGAGGCATCAATAAGACTTTCTTTTAAATACAGGCTACTTAATAACTAACATTTGTAAAGCACTCTATAAATGCTAGTTATTACTTAAGGGCACAAAACTCTTTCCAAGTGGCCTAAACACTTAAAATCCCAGATCCAGAGTTGGTTGGGCCCTCCAAGGCCTTCCAATCCAACCCTCTCATTTGCAGATGAGGAAAAACAAGACCCAGAGAAAGAATGTAAGTGACTTGCCCAAGGCCCACAAGTAGCAAGTATCAGAGGTGGGGTTAGATCCAAAGTCCTCCCACTTACTTATGTTCACTGGTAGTGACAAGCTTTTCCCCAAAGTCTGAGCAAGCAAGTGTATCAGCCATAAATATGACCTGCCAACATACTGGTTAAACAGTAATCCATAAAGGTTGGGAACCAGGAGATGTCTCTGACGCAGGGGATCTTAGGTCTATATAGCTAAATCCAAGAGCCACAGGGAGAGTGAGTGTGTGTGTGTATGTGTGTGTGTGTGTGTTTACGTCCTACAGTTGTGTTGTGTGTGTAAACAACTCCCCTGCCCAGAAACAAGGGTATCAAATTAAAACCAGGGAGAAGGAGGGGACAGGGAGAAACCAATGACCTCACGGATTTAAACAAGTTGGCCGGCTTTACTTCCCTATCTGAGGGTGGGAGGCTCTCACAGCCACTAGGGAACTTCCCTGCAAAGGCAGAAAACTAATCCCAGCCCAATTGGCAGCCTCTTTTCCCAGCCCCCATACCAATCTGACTACTCCCTCTTCCTCCTCCAGTCAGTCCCTGGGCCCTGTACCTAAGGTCTTTGAAAAGGACTCTGGAATGAGATGAAGGAGTGTGGGTCAGCTCCCACGTCTAATGCTTACCATCCGGCGCCCTGGCAAAGGCCCTCACCTTCCTGGGCTTCAGTTTGCTCATCTGTCAAATGATCCAGTTGGACAGGAAGGCCTCTGAGAGGCCTCCCAGCTCCAGAGCTGCAGCTTCTGATCCCTTCTCCCTTTCCACTGCCAGCACCCAAAATCAAGCCCTTGACTCACACTAGAATAGAATATTACTAGAAGAAATCACCAATTCTTGAGCGTTTCAAGAATTCCAGCATCTTTTCCTCCCAATAATCCCAAGAGAGAATTAGGACAAACATTATTAGGCTCAGTTTGCAGAACAGGTATCTGAGGCCCAGAGAGGTCAACTAAGTTTCCCTAAGTCACCCAGCATGGGTCAGGGTCAGAACTCTAACTGGGGTCTTCTCACTCCAAAACAGCATGAGAGTCATGCTGACTCTTAATATGGCAGCAGCCTCTGAACAGGGTTTTGCCACTTAACCTCCCACAAAACCATCCTGCTGCCAGTCTTCTTCTTAAAACCCTGCTGTCACATCATTCCCCTGTTCTAAAGCCTTCCATGGTTCCCCACTGCCTACAGTCTAGCATTTGAGATCTTCCACAGCTCACCCAGCTCTCTGAACTCCCCTTCAAGTCAAAACTCTCAAGGCTGTACTGCTATCGCCAAAGAAATTGAGGATTTTGTGCAAGGTTACATGGATAGGAAAGCAGCAGAGAACCAAATTTAAGTCCAGGTTCTTGTACTCTAAATTCAATGTTCTTTCCAATAGGCCAGTCATGTACCACATCCACAAGGCTCAGCGTGAGCCTCAGCCCTCCATTTACCCCAACAACACCTCCTATTTCTACAGGGTCCCCCAGAGGACAAAAGCACTCTACAGAGACGGCCTCACTCAGCTAAGTGAGGCAATGCAAAGAGTAGCCCCATTTTAAGATGAGGTCACTAGCTGAGCCCAGATTTAAACTTAACTCGTCGGACACAGCCATCCTGCACTCAACTACTGAAGGACCTGGTATACAGTAAGCACATAATAAATGCTGATCTTAGTTATTAATCACATCCCAAGCACTTAGTACAGTGCCTGGCACATAGTAGGTGCTTAATAAATGTTTATTGATTGATCCAGAGGTTTGCTCTTCCTGTTACCCAGGCCCCTATCTAAATTCTATCCATCCTTCAAGGTCCAGCTCAAGCATTTAGCTGCCTTCCCAGCCTCCTCCAGCCAAGCTGCTCCCCTGCCTCACAGCACACATGGTCCATGCCCACTCAGTGCTATATGCATCACATGCTACCTGGACCTGGTTTGTACAGGGAGCTTCATTCCCTAAATACGAAATCTCATCAAGAGAGAAGACCAACCAGGATCAGTCTCTTTCACTTCGAGATGTGCTCAGCACCAAGCATGGTGCTGTACGTGGAGCCACAGCTAAAGGAACACTGTGTCTAATGAAGTGGTACCAAACCAACCACCCCGAAAGGAAGAGCTGCCTGTGTTTAACAGTGTTTAGTGTTGAGCCTATGGTTATTGAAAAGAATACTCCATCTGAAATCAGAGGATCTGGATTCAAATCCCAGCCTGGCCACTTGCTGTGTGACCCTGGGTGTGTCACTTTTCCCCTTTCTGGGCCTCAGTTTGCTCATCTGTAACATGAGACCATTGGAATCAATGACTTCTGAGGTCCCTTTCCTAAATCTACCAACTATTTTCCTTCTGCTGGACTGAAAGATTAGAGTCAAATAAGAAAATTTAAAGGCTTAGATCATTGAAAAACAGCACATCTGAGTTCAAATCTTCACTCTGCCATTTATGATCCATAGGACCTTGGGTAAAGTATTTAATCTCTCTGGGCCTCCATTTCCTCCTTTGTAAAACTGGGGCAGGGGGGAGGGACTACAGGATCTACTCCTTCTAAATCTGATTCCTTCAATTCTAGGGCCTTCCCTCAGTTGATTATCTCCAATATATCTGGTCTAGCTATATTGTTTGCATGTCATCTCCACTATTAGACTGGGAACTCCTTGAGGACAGGCACTGTCTTTTGCCTTTCTGTGTACCCCAGCACATAGCACAGTGCCTGGCATGTAGTAAATACTTAATAAATGCCTGAATACTAAGTGACTATGATGGACTGGACCCTAGAAATTATCTAGTCTAACTTCTTCAATTCAACTCAGGCATTTATCAATCTTTTCTTCCATGCAAAGAGGTGTGCTAGGCCCTGAGTACACAACAACAAAGCTATCCCTGCCCTCAAGGTGCTTACATTCTACTGGGCTGCAGGGCAGACTGACAACATTTACACAGAAAAGTAAATGCAAAGTTATATCCAAGGTAATTTCAAGAGGAGGAGGGCACTAAAAGAGGGAGGGGGTCTGTGGAGAAAGGGACACCTTGAAGGAAGTAGGGGATCCCAAGAAATAGAATATCATGGATAAAGCAAGGCTGAATGCAACAAAGGATGCCAACATAAGACTGGGGAGGGAGATGAGAGGGAGCCATTATGTGGAAGTCTAAATGGCAGGCTGAGGATTTGGTATTTTACCGTAGAGGCAACAGAGAGACATTGAAGAGATTTGAGTAGGCGGGGGCACTGTACAGTTGGGGGAATGGAGGCCCCAGCAGGGGAAAAGACTTGTCCAAGGTCAGGCAGTGAGGGAAGGAGCAGCAGGACTCGAGCCCCAAGCCAGCATGGCTGACTTGCTCTCTATGGCGCCCCAGCCATCATGCCAGGCTGCCTTATTGGCATTCATACGATTTCATAACGCAGTGAAGGCCCACAGAGGCCAAGCTGTTCCTGGCACTATTCCGGGGCTCCGTGGACTCCAGCAGGCATGTGCATGTGGAAGTTTAAACCACGAGAGGGTGTCATCAGGTGTCTTGACACCTTCTCGGGTGTTTGTTTTAAACCCACAAGGCGTGAAGCGTCTCTGGGAGTCACACAAATGCAGGGCAGCCCCAAGTGCCCGCAGGCCGCCGCCATCAGGCCTGCCTGGCATTTAGGAAAGCTTCGAGCTCTGCTTCCATGTGGCTCAGCCTCACACGGACAGCAAAGCAAGCCTGGGCTGAAATCAAAACAATTTCTTCAAAGCCATTTTCAGCTGACCAGCCTGCTCTGTTTGTCAAAACAAGGCAAAGCAGCCTTCCTGAAAAACCCTCAGCGAGGCAAAGCCCAGCTGGTTACAGTCTGCTATTCAGAGCTGTGAAAACACAGAGACAGAGACACAGAGACAGACAGAGGAAGAGGAAGATAGAGAGAACAGGCCATCGACCTTCTGAGCACTTCTCTTAAGGGAAGGCACAGACAACCGGGGGATGGGGGAGGTGACCCGAGAAACCCACTGCAGGCTGGAAGAGTACTAAGCAAAGGAACCTGGGTTTTGGTCCTGGCACTTCCACTAACAGGCCACATGAGCTTCAGCTTCGTGGGCCTCAGCTTTGCTGGCTGGATAGAGAGGGGGGAGTCAGGGATCTCCGTCAAATGCCTCCAAATGCTGTCTTGACTCACCTCCTCCCTTCACTCACTCCTCAACTCTGTGAGCTGGTTTTCAGCCTCATTACGGAACCGAAACAGGTCTTTCCCAAGTTATCAAAAGTCTCTTAATTGCCAAATCTGCTGATCTCCGCTCAGTCCTAATCCTTCTCCAACTCCATGTAGCATCTGACATGTCGATGGCCCCTTCCTCCAGGATGCTCTCTCTTCTCTGATTATCTGTTGGAGCACCCCTTCCTTCGTAGTCTCCTGTGTTATCTTGTCATCCACATCCTGGCCCTCACTGTGATGTTCCCCAAGATTGTCGTAGGCCCTCTGTCCTCTCTTTTTTGGTAGCCATGCGTTTAACTATCATCTCTATACAAATGACTCCCAGATCTCCAAATCCAGGTTCAGTCTCTCCCCTGAACTTCAGTACCACGTCACTGATTGCCTATTGGCTGCATGTCCTGGAAACATTTTAAACTCAACATGCCTAAAACCTCTTTTTCTTCAAATCCCACGTCTTCCAAACTTCCCTACTTCTGTCAAAGGCATGACCATCCTTCCAATCTCCCAGATTTGCGACCTTAGCAATGTCCACTCTCCCTAACGCCACACATCCAAGGAGTTGTCAAACCTTACCATTACTTACTACTTTCACGACATCTCTAATGTCTGACCCAATCCCCCTACTCAAACAGTCACCACCTTAGTTAAGGCCCTCATCACTTCCGCCCTAGATTGTTGCAGCAGCCTCCTCACTCGTCTCCCTGCCTCACGTCCCTCCCAACTCCAGGCCATCTTAAAAGCTGCTTCTAAGTAATTTCCCTTGAGCACAGATCTGACTATGTGACTCCTCTACTCAATCAATTCCAAGGGCTTCCTATTTATTACCTCCAGGACCAAATATAAACTCCTCTGTTTAGTTTTTAGAGTCCTACATGACCTGGCCCCAACACACCTTTCCAGCCTCATTGGACTTAACTCCCCCTTTCATGCTCTGAGATCCAGTGAAATCAATCTCTCTGTTCTTCACACACAACATCCATCTCCCATCTCTATGTCTTTGCCCAGGCTGTCCCTCATGCCTGGAATGCACTCCCTCCTGACATCTGCCTCAAAGTCACTCTCTTCCTTTAAGATCCAACTCAAACAACATCTTCTATGTAAAGCCTTTCCAAATCCCCCCAAATTCTAGTGCCTTCCCTCCCAAATTACCTAATATGTGTGTGTGTTTACTTAGGCTACATAACATACATGTATATTTATTTCTTGTCTCCCTCAGAATATAGGTTCCCTGTGGCTGGGACTTATTTCATTCTTTGTACTTGTATCCCAAGTACCTAGCACAAGGATGGACAATTAATAAATACTCAATTGATTCTCAGCTCAGACATTCTAGGCTCTATGTGCACAGGACATCAAGGGGGCTGCACGGAGAGAATGCTAGGCTTTGAGTCAAGAGGCCCTGATGGAAATCAGCCACCTGCGTGAGTGACCCTAGGCAAGTCACTTCACAGCTCAACCTCGGTTTCCTCTTCTGTGAGATCAGGATAAATAGAGTTCCTACCTCACAGAGTTGTTGTGAGGAACATAATGATAATAAAGGTAAAGCACTTCACAAATTTTAAAGTAATGCATAAAAGTAGATTATTAGATCCTCATTCTTATTAAGGGCCTTTTTTAACTCTAACATTTTTATGTTCCAAGGCCCCTCCTGCCCCTGACATTCTGTGTTCTAAGGTCCCTCTCTGGCTCTAACATCCTATAATCACAAGGTCTTCATATCCATGGTTCCTGCTGCTACAAGGAAGCTGATAGCCTATTGTCTGTCTTTGTGTTCCTTCCTCTACCCTGCATGGATTTAGAAAGCTTCCCTCCCCATGCCCTCTGAGAAGATACTCTACAGAGCTCAACAGGCATGCTGTGCTAAAGATCCTTTTACCTGAAACCTCCCAGAGGAAGGTAAGCTCCTAAAACAGAGGCCTTGTGGAATCACCACCAATGAACAGAAGATAAGTACTTTAAGAGCTAACTTGGAGCAGCTAGGTGGCACAGTGGATAGAGCACTAGCCCTGGAGTCAGGGGGGACCTGAGTTCAAATCCAGTCTCTGATCACACTTGACACTTACTAGCTGTGTGACCCTGGGCAAGTCACTTAACTCCAGTTGCCTAAAAAAAAAAAAAAAAAAAAAAGAACTAACTCAGGAGCAAAGAAGCACAGGAACACTAAAAGACACTCATGATGGGCTGAAAGCCTGAGCTCCGTCCAGCACTCACTTTATATAAAAGGTGAAAAAGATATGTGGGTTGAGCTGGCAAGGGCCATACTTGTTTTTCTGGACCCAAATCCGTTACAGAAACTATCCACTGACATCTATAGAACCACAGAATGACAATCATGTAAATGAAAACAGAAAAATGACACTGAACATGGTGTGATTTTGATGGCCAGGTCTGGCCCTGAAGAAGAGAGGAGAGAATGCATCATCCTTCCTCCTTTGCAGACATGGGAGCTTGTGGGTGTAGAACATTTCATATTCCATCAGATACAGTTGAAGTTTTGGTCATTTTTGCTACACTGCTTCCTTTCCCCCATCTTTGTTAGAATAGTTGTTTCACTGGATAGATGATGGGGGAGGGGCACAGGCAGAAATTATGATGAGGTCGCCACTATTATTTTATATGATCTGAGGAACACTAGCTATGACAATAATAGAGAGGGAATAAGCACAGGCAAAGAGGAAACAAAATGATAACTTTTTGCAAACAATATGATGGTCTTCAAGAGCCCTAACGATTCAATGAAAAATTAATTAAATATCTTCAGCAAAGTAGCAGGAAAAAAATTAACCTACAAAATAATCAGCCTTTCTGCATATTAACAATGTAACTCAGCAAGAAGAGACAGAAAGAGAAATATTTCAAAGAACTACTGAATGTATAAAGTATTTCAGAGTACACCTGCCAAGACACAAAGAGGAATACAAAAACACAAAACACTCTCTACAGGAATAGAGATAAGCATATATTTGGAGAGATAGTAAATGTTCATGGTTGGGCCATGCCAATATAATACAAATGACAATATCGCCTAAATTAATTTACTTATTCATTGCCATACCAAAATATCAAAGAATTACTTTATGTTGTTACTGCTTATTATTACTTATCATTACTGCTTACAGAGCCAAAAATAAATAAATAAATAATGAGACTAATCTAGAGGAACAAGAATTTCAAGTGAATTAATGAAAAGAAAATGGGAAGGAAGGGGGCCTAGCCATACCAGCTCTCAAACTACACCACAATGCAAGAATCATCCAAATGACTTGGTGCTGGTTAAGGAATAGAGAAATCAATCAGTGGAACAGATTATGTACACTAAATATATAATGAAATGAACACAATAGTCTAATGTTAGATAAACCCCAGACCCCAGTTATTAAGGTAACTCAATATCTGAGAAAAACTACTAGGAAAATTGAAAAGCAGTGTGGCAGAAACTAGATGTAGACCAACATTTACCACAATAAACTCCAAATGGGTACATGACCTACATATTAAAGGTCATATCATAAACAAATTAGAGAAACAGTCAAGGAGACTCTGTTCACAACTGTAGATAGAGGAAGTTTGTTGACCAAATGACAGGTACTAGAAACTCTTAACAGTTGATAAAATGGATAATTCTGATTACATAAAACTGAAAAGCTTCTGCACAAACAAAATCAATGCAGCTAAAGTTAAAAAGGAAATAAGTAACTGAGAAACATGTTTGCAGCAAATTTCTCTGACAAAGTTGAAACCCAAGATACATTCAGAACTAATTCACATGTATAAGAACAAAAGCCATTCCCCGTAACTACTGTGGAAGTGTTTTGCATGACTACACAAGTATAACCTGTATCAAGTTGCTTGCGTTCTCAATGAGGGTAGGTGGGGAGGGAGGAAGGGAGAAAATTTGGAACCCAAAGTTTTAAAAACAAATGTTAAAAAATTGTTTTCACATGCAACTGGGAAATAAGATATACAGGCAATGGGGTATAGAAATCTATCCTGCCCTACAGGAAAATAGAAGAGGAAGGGGATAAGAGAAGAGGGGGGTGGGGGAGGTAGAAGGAAAGGCAGATAGGGGAAAGGGTATTCAGAATGCAAGCTGCCTTGGGGTTGGGGAAGGGATGAGATGGGGAGAAAACTTAGAACTCAAAATCTTGTGGAAGTAAATGTTGAAAACTAAAAATAAATACATGAATCTTAACAAAAGAAAAAAGAAAAAAACAAGAGTAACAGGTGAAAAGAGGAAAACAAAGTTTGTTATACCTGCAATCGAGAAAGAAAAGATTGAGAAGTGCTAATGATCCTGAAGTCATTTCTGAGGAGAACCAGACTGATGTCCACCTTTTCAAAGGCTGAGCAAAGTTCCAGAAAAGGTCTGCTCCTTCCTCTATGTCCCCTCCTGGTACCTATCTATTAACAGAGACAATAATGTACTCTGTTGCTATTTTACCCAAATTTTTAGGTAACTTGTATTTTCCCTCAAACACAAAGAGCCTGGAGGTCAAATAGAAATAAATGGAAATTAAGGCAGAGAGTCAAACCTCTGCCAAAAAAAAAAAAAAAGCCATTCCACAATAGATATATGATCAGAGTATATGAGCAGGCTTTTCTCAAAAGAAGAAAAGCAAGCTATCAACAACTACATGCAAAAGAAGTCTCCAAATACAAGAAAAATGCACATTCGAAATCTAAGGTCTTATCTCACATCTATTAGACTGGCAAAGATGACAAAAAAGGAAAATGAAATTTGTTGGTGGAGCTTTGAAATGACGGGGACACTAATGCTCTGATGGCTGAGCTATAAATTGGCCCAAACATTTTGGAAAACCAATTTGGAGTCAAACCCAAAAAGTCACTAAGCTGTGATGCTACTAGCAATCATATACACCAGAGAGATAAAAGAAAAAGGAAAAGGATACATATATACAAAAATATTCATAGTAGCACTTGTTATTGTATCAAAGAACTAGAAACAAAGTAGGAGGCCATGGGGAATGACTAAATAAATTATGCTATGTGAATGGAATGGAATGTTATTTTGCTGTAAGGAATGACCAAAGGTTGGATTCAAAGAAATAGAAGCACCTACAAGAACAGCTGCAGATGAGAGAATCAAGAGAACACAATGTATACCATTGCAAATTACAGAGAAAAATAATTTCAAAAGCTCAAAGTTCTCTGATCAGTGCAATGTCCAAGCAGGACTCCAGAGGACCAATGATAAAACATGCTTTCTACTTTGTGACAGCACTTCTTAAACTTTGGGTCATGATCCCATATGGGGTCATGAAAAATTTGGCAACAATAAAAAGTTTCTGAATGCACAACGATCAAAAATTAATTAAAAATCAAAAGCATAGTGAATCCGAAGTGTTTCTGGCAGCGTTTGCCCATGTTGCATGGCACAACTTCACTGCAGCCTTGGTTCTGAACACACAGCATTTGGACTTTGCACTGTGCGTGCTGTCACGTCATGCCACACAACATTAACAAACAACTGCCAACACCCAAACAGGGATCAAGAGTGTAAAAAGTTTAAGAAGCCCTGGACGAGATGTAGAGAGTGAGACAAATTTTCAGACATAGACAAGTGCATTTGTTCTGCTTGAATATGCTGAGCTGTTATAAAGTTTGGGTTTTTTTTTTTCCTTCAAGGGAAGGGTAGAATTAATTACAGTGGTCTCTTTTAAAAGGAAGAAGCATCAATAAATCATTTAATGAAGATGCACTGAAGAGATCAGAAAGATGCTCAGAAAGCAGCACAGACAAATGAGAAACAGAATAATGTGCTGAACTGAGTATATCCCTTTTAAAAAAAAAAGTAGCTGTGGTAATGAAATTCATAGTTTAATATACAGTCCCATTTTTCTGTTCTTCTTTGCATATGGAAACACATGATCATATTTGTTTATGTTTGTCAAGGTCAGAATTTTTCTCAAAGTTAAAAGAAATTTCTTTTAAAGAAATAAAGGTGATATTTTTTAAAGGCACTAATAAATTTTTTAAAGAGTATTAGAACTAAAAAGAAAAATAGAGAACATAGAGTTCAGAGCTGAACTGAGCTTTATAATATAGAACACAGAATGTAAGAGCTGAAAGAGACTTTACAAAGCAGTGACTCCAACCATCTCGTTTTTTCAGATGGGAAAACTAAAGACCCATCTTAAATGGCTTCTCCAAAATCACATGGCACATTGGCAGCAGAAGAGCCAGGACTAGAACCCAGGACTCCTTACTCCCAAACCAGTGTTTTTATCAATAAACCCCACAGCTAGTTAAGTTGGGTGCAGTATTAGACCAATAAGGTACCAGATTGGATAATAATGACAACTTGAATTTATATAGATCTTTAGGTTTGCAAAGTACTTTACATATTTATCTGATCCCCACAACAAACCTGGGAGCTAGGTGTAATTATTATATCCCCGTTTTACAGATAAGGAAACTGCAGCAGACTATGGTTAAATGACTTGCCCAGGGTCACACAGCCAGTGAGTGTCTGAGGCAGGACTTCCTGACTCCAGCTCCATTCCTCTATGCTCTTAGCTGAGAAGGGCAAAGGAGAATTCCAGATCAAGAGTACTAGGAAAATTTGAGGAGAGAATTATGACTTGCAGCTGGGGGGAAGGGTGAGGGAAGAGCTTAAATAAAGGAAGGAATCAGGAGGAAGTGGCACCAGAGCTGGGCAACAGCATCTCTTGGCCACACTTGACCACACTAAGCTTGAAATAATTAACCCTATCTGTTGCAGGCGGAAATAGGTAGCTAAGGCCCATGCTATTTATAGTGAGTGTCACAATGTAGCTGCCCAGGAATTTATATCTGGAAGGGTCCTTCTAACTAACAAAGACTCATCTTACCCAGATGAGTAAGCTGAGGCCCAGAGAGGGGAAGGCCCTAGATCACACAGCCAAATAACATCGAAGGATTTTAATTGCAAGCGGGAAGGGAACTTCGGACACCACTGAGTACCACCCAACCACCCCCATTTCATGGACGAGGAACTGGGGTCCAAAGATATGAAGCAACTTGACCTGAGTCATAAAGGCAATAAATAGCAGAGTCAGGATTAGAACCCAGAAAGCCCATTCCACAGCCAGGGTTCTTTCCATCATACCATGTTACCTGCCCACCTCCTCCTATGAGATGTGTCCCTGAAAAGTTATAGACAAACAGAATTTTTGTAAATCAAATCCCAGTTTCACTGAGGACTGACTTCTACCCTCATTATTCCAAGTCTTTTTTATCCTCACATCTTTCATGGATTGATCTTTGGCTGGCAGAAGCATCTAAAGCTTTGACTTTGTTTCTCTACCCAGGCCTCTCTGACAAACAGCTAATGATCTAGAAACACTTAAACACACTCCAGGGAGCCACTATAGAAAGCAAATGGGAACTCCTAGAGCAGGGCCCTCCTGCCTCTCCTGAATTATTCAGCACCCCCCTGATGGCCAGCGCCAGGTGGGGCCCCTCTCAGGGACAATAAAACTCCCAAAGCACAGGGACTCCCCCACCCCACCCCAGTCCAAAGGCATTCAAAAAATATTTATGGAATAAATTAATCCTCCCAGTTATTTATTTTCACAAGGGGCAACCACCCTAACAATATATAGGATATGGAAGGAAAGAAGGAAGGAAGGAAGGAAGAAAGGGAGGAAGAAAGGGAGAAAGGGAGGAAGGGAGGGAGGAAGGGAGGAAGGGAGGAAGGGAGGAAGGGAGGAAGGGAGG
>NW_020954600.1:208444-238545 GCF_900497805.2 Vombatus ursinus
AGGAAGGGAGGAAGGGAGGAAGGGAGGAAGGGAGGAAGGGAGGAAGGAAGGAAGGAAGGAAGAAAGGAAGGGAAGGAAGGAAAGGAAGGAAACAAGCATTTATTAAGTGCCTACTATGTGCCAGGCACTATACTAAATGCTTTGCAAATACTATCTCATCTGATCCTCACAACAGCCCTGGGAGGTAGGTGCTATTATTTATTATCCTTGCTTTACAGTTGAAAAAACTGAAGCAGACAGAAGTTAAATGACTTGCCCAGGGTCACACAACTACCAGTTAAATGTCTGAGGCAGGATTTGAACTCTGGCCTTCCTGACTCCAGGCCCAGTGCTCTATCCACAGCACCACATAGCTGCCTCCAATAAAACTAAATTTTTTAAAAGGAGTATATGTTTGACAGCTTTGTAGAGGCTGAATTAGAGACCCTGTTGGACACAGGGAGACACATCCACATAATTATAGATACGAATGTATAAAGTTAATTATTACAAAAGATTAAACAACATTTATAAATGCATTTCTTGTGGCTGTGTGATCTTGGGAAAGCTACTTCCCTCCTCTGTAAAATAAGGAAGACCCAGGTGGTGACACACACCTATAATCCCATTTACCAAGAAGGCTTCAGCTGACAGAGCTCTTGAGCTTGGGGCTGCTAAGCCAGCCACATGGCATTAAGTCTAACATCAATATGGTGAGCCCTGGTCTCAAACAAATCAGGTCAAAGTTCCCGTACCAATCAGAGTGGGATTAAGCCCTTTGAGTGGCCCTATACTTCCAGCCTGGGAGAGATGGGAAGAACCCATCTTTTAAAAAATTAAAAATAAAAGAAATAAAAATAAAATTAGTGAATTCAACTGTATTACCTCTCAGTTCCTTCCAAGTCTAATATTTTTGTTCTATGTTCCCTTCCAATTTTGACATTCTAGGTTCTAAGGTCATAGAATAACAATCTCAGGGTTTGAAGGGGCCTCGGAGACCATTTCTAATCCAATTCATATCTGAAAAACAAAAATTCTTTCTGCAACTTACCTAACCAGTCTTCCCCTGAAAAGATTAAATAAGAGGGAACCCCCTACCTCCCAGCACAATCCTTTCCAGTTCTAACATCTAGGCAACTCAGGTCCCTTCTGGGATTCTTTGAACTATTCACTAGACATTTTTAAAAACACTGATGATTAATTAATTTGACACATGGTTTTTGTCCCTGAGTATAATTAGCCCAACAGGTTTAAATCACTTAGGTTGGACAGGAATGTCCTACCTGTTTTTCATGATCCTTACCAAGACCTTTCAAAGGGAATCTTCGGGGTCATGCCAGCAACATAAAGTGTGCTTCAAAAGTCTTAGCGCAGTATTGACAGCTTAAAACTCTGCTAAGACTTCAGGAATTCTATGCATTTGTGAATAAGATTAAATTAGGATGAAACATTCACCATCCAAGAAAAGACATTATTATTGTCCACTTAACTGCTTTTGTCAAGGGTACCCAGGCTCACAATCTCTATCATCCCCTCTTTCATCCTCCATAGTCAATCAGTGGTCAAGTCTTGCCCATTTCTCCCCACACATCTCATTTCCATCACTATTTACAGCCACCCCCTTCATTCAAGCCTTAATCACATTTTACCTGAAATGGCCCTAAGCTTCATTCGAGCCTCTTCCACCTTCCAATTCAACTCTCACAACTGCCAAATTGATACTCTTTTTTTATTGTCTTATTTTTTCAATTTGTAACTAACCAGTTTGCTTTCTTGCTCTCCCACTTCCTCTATCCCTCCTCCAAAAAAAGAAAACCAAAGCCCTTCTAACAAATACAAGTAGTCAAGCAAAAACAGATTCCCACATTGGGCATGTCCAAGAAATATACGTGTCTCGATTGTACTCCCTGTCAGGAGGTGGGAAGCATCACGAGTCTTCTGGATCTGTGGATGGTGATTGCATTGATCAAGGTCAACATTGGCCAAACTGATGTTCCTAAAGCACAGATATGATCATGTCATTCCTCTGTTCAAGACACTTTAGTGGCTCCCTGTTACCTCCAAAATAAAACATGAACTCCTTTCTTTAGCATTTCAATTGCTTCCTAATGCTTACTGTGTGACCTTGGGCAAGTCACTAGCCTTTCTGAGTTTCAGTTTCCTCATCTACCTCTAGAGCTATGATCTCATAGTCTGGTCCCAAGTTCTCTCTCCAGACTTTCTTCACATTTCTCCCCACCCCCCTCCCCTCCACCACCCATCATGCCTTCTTTGATACAAACTGATCTACTTACTATGGTCCACATGCGATAAGCCACCTCCCAATTTTGCCTAGGCTGGAAAGCTCTTCCTTCTTCCCTCCACCCCTTAGCCACTCTCCTCCAAGAGGCCTCTCCTGGTTCCCCTTTCTGTTAGTACTTCCCCACCATAACCAGCCTGAAATAATGTCTAGTTTATATTTGCTTATCTACATGCATGGCATTTTCCATTGGAACATAGGCAACTTAGAAGAAAGGACTGTTCCTCCTTACCATCCCAATACTTTGGGTAGTGCCTGGCACATAGTAGGTGCTTAATAAATATTTATTAAATTGAATCAAAGAATAGTGGGCAGAAGGCAAGAGAGAAAATCCTGGAGTAATTCTAAACATAAACTGAGCCCCCAGATCCATCCATGTACGAAGCCATATCATGGGTTAGAGTTAGAGCTAACCACACCCCAGATGACAACTGATCTGCATTCACGTAGCCAACAGGGAAACTAAGGCCCAGAACAGTAAAGCCCTTGCCCAAGAGCTAAGGACCAACGACTAAGCTGAGGAGCCAGGAGTTGAACCTTCTGACCCAACCTTGGTATTCTCTCCTCTACATCACACTGGGCTAATCAGCCAATGAAGTTTTGAGAAGGGGAAAGTAAACTGTCCTGGATTTGAACCCTGGCTCTGACAGTCAGAGCTGTGTGACCACGGGCGAATCACTTCACCTCTCAGTTTCCCTATCTGCAAAATCGGAATGATAGGACTTGTACTACCTAGCCCACAAGGGCATTGAGAGAAAAGTCTTTTGTACCAGAGCATGATAATTTAAAAAAAAAAAAATGTGAGCCACACCATGTAACAGGTGTACTGGAAAGGACAGCTTTCATTAATTCATTCAACAAGTATTTATTATTCAATAAGTATTTAAGCACCTCCTATGCACCCAGCACAGTCTGAGGGCCTGGGCATCCAGGGACAAAAACAAACAGCCCCTACCTTCAAAAAGCTTACATGAAGAGGAGAGAGATGGAGAGGGGGGAGAGTGGGGGAGGGGAGGAAAGAGGGGGCAAAGAGAGGGGAGGAAAGGGAAGAGGAGGGAAGAAGCGGGGAGGGAAGGAGAGAGAACACCACTTGGAGTCAGGAAAACCCAGGTTCAACTACATCAAATTACTTGCCTTCTCAATAAGGGGGGAGGGGAGGTAGAGAATTTGGAACTCAAAAAAATTTTTTTAATGAATGTTAAAAATTGTTTTTAACATATAATGGGGGAATAAAATATTTTTTTAAAAAAATCTGGGTTCAAGCCCTGCCCCTAATACGTATTAGCTTTGTCAACATCTCAGTCAGCATCTCATATTGCAGTAACCTCTCAGTGGCCCCAAGCAACTCTCCGAGATTAAAAATTAGACTGAGAATTTGCAAATTGGCAAGAATCTCCTCAAGGTTTCCTACAGAACAAAATGACAGATCTGGACTGTTTTTGCTATTATATTATGAGATCTTTGTCCAATACTTAAGAGTCTATTATTCTGCGCAGAAAGAAAGCATCCCTTAAAGAATCTAGAGAAGCATGGGAAAGTTATTGAAACTGTTGCAAAGGGAAGTAAGTAGCAGAAGGAAGACAATACAGAACACTACAAATGGGAAGACCAACAACAAAAATGAATGCATTGTCATCATAATGACCAATTTTAGTCTGTGAAGAGATGAGAAAATGGACTTCCTCCATTTCTTTGCAAAGTAAGGAGACTATGGATGGGAACCACTGCATATACCATCAGACTCAGCTGATGTGCTGCTTAGTTTTGCCGGACTTTTTCCCTCTTATTCTTTGGAGTACGGATAGCTCTCTGGATAGGGAAAAGGGGGAGGGAGAGATTTGAAAATCAAAATAATATACAAACTAAAAGATATCGGTAAAAATTATTTTCCCGTTCTAAAATACAGGAAGCACACCTGTCTTCCTTTTCTCTCCTCACACACAAACCAAATCACTTGAGCAACTCCCTGTCAGACTCTGGCAAGTCCTTTCCTCCCACTGCCTCAGTTTTTCATCTGTAAAACAGGAACAACATGGTCCTCTTTGAGAGAGGCAACATGAGGAAAAATTCTCCTAGCACAATGATATCCAATGTTCAAAATGCATGAAATGCCAAGATAAACGCTACTATAGAAACGGATGAGAAAAATGGGCAAGGCCTCTCTCTCAGCCTCCTGTTTCCAACAACTAAAACCAAGACTTCTTTATCTTTTCCTTTTTTAAAGTTTCAACTTTAGGTCCTAAAATAACTACTCTCGGCCCTCCATAGAAAAAATGTAAGACAAAACATTAGACATAGTTATGAGGGGAGTGGGAATGCTCTGGGACTAACACCTTGAAGGGCACCAGTGAAAGACCCTTAAAAGGGCCCTGGCCTGACCCTCTGTCTTCCCTTCCTGTACCCTAAGCAGTACCCTGAGCTTAGGGCATCAGGAGAACAATACAGCATTACTATTTATTCTATTCTTATAGGATCATACATACAGATAGGAAGGCCATCTGCTCCAACCTCTTTGTTTTACAGATGAGGAAATTGAGGCCCCCCCCTCCCTCCCCCAGTGTAAAATGACCTGTCCAAGATCCCTTAGGCAAGCAAGGAGCAAAGGAAGGCTTCCAGGCCATCTCTTCTGATTCCAGACCCTGGGCTCTTTCTACACTTCCCACCAATATCTCAAACCAGGGATATGAATTTTTAACTGGGAGCCCATGGATAGTTTTCAGAAGGTCTGTGAATTTGGATGGCATCTTTACTTTCACTAGTATGTAATTGAAATTTAGTATATCCTTCAATTATTTAAAAACCTGATTCTGAGAAGGGGTCCATAGACTTCACCAAACAGACAGTTAGAGGGGTCTATGACACTCACAGAAATATTACTAAGTCCAGGACTTCATTCGGCTCAGGAGGTCCCAAAATGGAAGGACTTCATTCTAAACACCTCTGGGCAGCATGCTCTGGTGCTCACTATTGACAATAAGGATTATTGGTATGACTAATGAAAATAAAATATTGTTTGCCTCCTCTCAGAAAACAGCCAGGTACAGCTTCCCTCTAGAAGGGAGGAGGAAAAGTGGAACTGAAAATTATTTGCATTGTTAAAATTAGACATTTTTTTTGTGGGAGCCAATTCTGTTTAGCTTTGAGAATTTTTTTTTCTAATTTACTCTCTCTCCCCCCCAACCAAGCCCTGAAATTTACATGGCATGGAAATTCTTTGACAATGGGAAGGGTGTAGCTGTCACTAATGAGGAAGTACATAACAGATTTCCTATCTCAGCAGTTTGGGTCCGGAGCAGAGCTAGAGGGGCAAGAGAGAGATGTTTAGAAATTTGGATGCAGGCCACACTTGGGAGGAGGGGAAGGGAGACAGAGAAAAGGGTCCCCAGTCTTCCTGGAACACCAAACCCAGTTGCTTAGAAGACCAAGTTTTTATTTAGGAACCCTCTCTGACCCCTTCCCTTCCATCCCTTAATTGTACTTTGGAAATAAGAATAAATAAATAATATATATAATAAATAAATAAGAACAAAACTGTTGTAAAACTATTCATAAGTACCAGACATTGGAGGAAATGAGCTGTTAAAGGCCTGGTTCCAAAGATCTGGGTTCAAAGCTTAATTCTGTTGCTTAATAGCTGAACAACCTTGGACAAGAGACGCCCTCCTCTTACTATCTGAGTAACCTTTGGCAAGTCATGACCCCAGCTCTGGGTCTCAGTTTCTTCCTCTAGAAAAAATGAGGGCGGCTGTAAGGAGGAAATGGTCTCTAAGGGTTTTTCTGGCTTTGGAGATCTATACTTTCTAATCATAATGACTTACATTTCTAAAGCCAGCATATCAAAGTGCCACCCTTTTATCAGCTCACTGGATAGCCTACTGATTCTTCTTATTCTAAAACTCAAAATTGCAGAATCCCAGAACTTCAGAGTCAAAAAGGCTGGCTAATCCAACGCTCAAGTCAACAAAAGTGGATAGAGCACTGACTTCTCATTCATCTACGGTGTTTAAGCCCTGCCTTGGGCCTGTATCCATATAGCGCCTTGGAATTCAGGTTAGGGCTAGACATTTACTGTAGGTGTGACCCTAGGGGAGTCATTTAACCTCTCAATGCCCCAAGTAATGTTGTAAGACTAGGTTCTGTGGGGCAGTGGAGGGGGCTGGGGGGGGGGGGGGACTAGGAGGACTGAATGAATATTTATTGAGCCCTGATGGTGTCTAAAACAGTACTTGACTCACAAGAAGCCAAGGCCACACCTCAGAGTTACAATTCAACAACAAAATTAAGTGCCCCTCTAAGTGGATGGCCAAAGGTGGTACAGCTTAGTGGGCATTGGAATCAGGAATTCAATTCAACAACGGCTGCCAGGTGGCCGCCTTGGTACTAGACAAGGAGGATACACAAATAAAACTGAAACAATCCCTGACCTCGAGAGGCTCACTTTCTACTGGGGAAACAACACGTACGTAACCAAGGAAATGTAGAATGACTACAAATTTGGGGGCCTGAGAAGGAAAAGCCTTAGGTCATCAGATCACAGATGCAGAGCTGGAACGGACCTGGGAGGTTAGTTCAATCCCTCATTTTACAGCTGAAAGCCAAGAAAGTTAACTAACTCCGCTGAGGTCTCACAAGCAATATAAGTATTGCTGGTGGGATTTAAACTCAAGTCTGCAGACTCCAGAGACGGTGCTCTTTCCACAGTATCAAGACCTGGATTCAAGTCCTAACACCCAGGGCGAGTCATTTTCCCTCTCTCCTCCAGGCAACCTACAAGCAAGCTGCCAATCTCCATGGTGGAGAGAATTTCCACGCTGGGAGGCCACCTTACCAATGGAGTCACACATCTGAACAAAAAATATTCTCAGCCCTGAGGGGCTACAAAGAATGTGGGGGATGGGGTACATATATATATACATATATATACATATATATGTATAAAAACAGTAACAGTCCCTACCCTCAAGGAGCTTTTTTCGTACTAGAAATAGCAATAGCTCACATTTCATGTAGTAGTTTGCAAAGTGCTTTACATGTATCATCACTTCTAATTATGACAAAAGTTGCTTTACTCAATCTTACTTTTCTTCTCATAAGAGAAGCACAAAGGAAAAATGTCACCCACCCTGCAGCTCTCACCACTCAACAGTGGGCAATTCAAAATCACTCCTCTTCAACAAAAAGAGAGACCTCGTAAGGAACCACCAAAAATAATACTGATGACCTCAGGCCTAAACTCAAAATCCTGGGCAAAATCCCCAACAACAACCACCACCACCACCACGACAACAACCCCAACATCCAGGAGCTAGCCACCGCCCCCACCCACCCACCCACCCAAGCTAACCAACGTGACTCACCATGGAGCCAGGGCTCTCCAGCACCATGAGCAAGGGAGTATTTTGGTTACTGCCTGTTTTGCAAAGAGGGGAGCTATACCTCTGGAAGGAGGCTAAAATTCACATCCTAACCATAAACCAATTTGCTATGTTTTCTTAAACTATCTGCAAACAAAACAAACTCCTTTGGCTTTTTTCCCCCTTGTTTTGAAAAAAAAAAATCAATTTTTTTTTTTAATGGAAATTTAACCGGAAGTTTCAGAGAGCTCAGTCAAAACATTTCTAATCTTCTGGATGGCCAAGGTAATTGGGTTTGGGAATTAGCCCATGCTAAATTCGTGACAAATACAACCCAGCATTCCGCTCACCCAGGAAACAGACAAGGAAAGAAAAGATGCATGATAAGACACAAGAGAGAGAAACAAACTCTTGCTCACCCAGCCTCTCTCTAAAGTTTTAGCACAATGAATGATTGCCCAGAGAAATCTTTAGGGCTGCAGTGCATCAAAGTGACAGGGTGCACGATTCAATGTATTAAACTACCTACTATGTGCCGGGCAATGAGATAATGCTGGAGTAGGGGAGAGGGAGAATAGTACAAAATGCTTGCATTCTTCTGAGGGGAAGTTTACAATCTAATGCCCATAACAAATGGAAATTACCAAGGATGAGCAGAAAAAATGAGGGGGCAGGAGAAGAAGGGGGGAAGTGCATGAAGTAGCACTGAATTTGGAATCAGAGGACCAGGGTTCAAATCCCGATGCTGCCACTCACACCTGAATAACCTTGGGCAAATCATTTTCCCTCCCAGGGCCTGCTTTCTTATCTGTAAAATGAGGGGCTTGGACTACTCAGTATTTCAGATCCCTTTGGGTTCTAATTATATTACCCTATGATCTGTAAGTCAGTGAGGTTGGACTGGGTAGTCCAATGGAAAGAAAGATTCTTTGAACCCAAGTTCAAATTCTAACTGCCATTTTTCACCCGGGCAGACTCTCTTAGAGTCTGCATTTCCTCATCTGCAAAACTATGACGTCAAACTGGGTAACCCCTAAAGCAGGGGTGGAGAACCTGCCCTGAGGTCATCTGAGGTCAGTTCCTATCTACAATTCTAAGAAATGCAAAAAGAGAACAACAGAACTAGGAGGACATTGGCTATAGAGATTTCAAAGATGCAAAAACATTAGGAGGTAATATGACATTACAGTTGGAGAGTCAGAATCAGGTAAACCTGGGTTCCAATCCTGCCTCTGACTCATAATGGTTGTACATCCTCTTTGGACTCTAGGCTCTTCTCCAATTCTGTAAATCGCAGAGAAGGAACTGGTCTACCCTGGTTGAAAGAGCTTTCTCACCTGGTAGCTCCCTATACCAGTAAAATCACAGGTCCAGTCTCAATCCCTTAAAAAAAAAAAAAAATCACACATTTACATACACGTGAATGTACAATCATAAGACCTTCCAGGAGTTAAAAAGCAAGATATTGATAAATCGTCACTGATCCTTTTATGTTTAAAGGTACTTTTGAATATAAAATTAAGCGCAAAATAAGACAAGAGGAGTTACCCATCTTTGTAGGAGGGAGTTTCCCAGAGTTTCCACCCTGGGAGATGGAGGGGAGAGGGATATGTCTGGCCCAGCTAAATTTTCTCAAAGGCTGGGAAGGAAGGATGAAAAAAAAAAGTAAGCTTTGACACGTTGCGGAAGGCCTTATACATGAAACCAGAGCAAAAAGGGACAAAAATGTTCAGGGAATGGGTGGAGTCTGAGCCATGCTAACCAGAAAAGTCCCCATGTTGGAATTATCTCTGACCATCTTTCCTGCCTCCAAGAAGGAAAATGAGATGCTAGGTTTTCACATGGCTTTTCTGGGCCTACTGCACACTGACCCCACTGCCCTCTGCCCACTGGGCAAACAGAACCATACTCACCCCAGGAAATTTCACTAGTTACGCCAAACAATCACCAGCCACGCCAAACAATCACCAGCCACTGATATGCTGAGGTGCAAAGTCTAAGCATCCTAAACAGAAGCCTTCTGGGGAATAGTCGGAGGAGATTTTTCCTGGTAACCTAGGTAGCCCTCTTTCCTGGTACATTTCAATTATTCAATTTGCAAAAATAATCTTCGTGAAACATAGGCATTTAATAAACAACAGCTGATGTGATGTAAAAGGGTCAGGCAGAAAAGTGGCACTTACAAATGAAAAATGCTCAAGATTTTGTTTTTTAAAAATCTGAATTTAAGGAATTTTTAAGTCTTATCTTTTTAATTTCCAATGTAATAATCAGCCTAGCATAAAAGTAGAGGAGCCTGAAGTCAGGATGACCTGAAAGAGAGTGGGATACATTGGAAAGGTCTCTGAAATCAGAGGACCTGAGATCAAATCCCTGCCTCTCCAACCTTCAGCAAGTGATTTATCCTCACTGGACCTCAGTCTTCTCCTCTGTAAAATGGGGGGAGGCAGAGAAGGGGGAGGACTAGATGGAAGTTCCTTCCAGGTTTTGATCTATGATCCCCTGACATGTACTGGCTGGCTGTGTGACCCTGGGCAAGTCATTAAACCTCATAAGAAACCAGTGAAGACTTACACATAATAGGAGAGTTGTCTACCTTTACTGGGGGGGGAGGGTGTCTCCCACAGTTACCATACAAGAGTTCCCCAAACTGATGGAAATTATAGGTCTCAGGTTTTTTTTTTTAATAGAATTTATAATTGTATCATTTAATCCATCCTCTTCCTACAAATGAGGGAACTGAGGCCCTGACAGGCTTTACAGCATGACATGCCCAAGGTCATACAAGAAGTAAGCAGCAGAGGCCAGGCCCAAAGATTCCAAAGCTGGAACTCCTTCTGCTGCTGCTCCTTCTTATTATCAATGAATGGGAAATTTCTAAAGAAGGCACCTACACACTGGATTTGGAGTCAAAGAAACTGAATTCAAATCTTATCTCTCGTAATTACTACCTTTGTAAACAATCCCGCTAAGATAGAACATTGAATTCAGAGCCAGGAAGACAGGTTTGAATCCTTCTACTGCCACCTGGGTGACCACATTACTTTACTCCTCCTAAACCTCAGTTTCTTCATCTGTAAAAGAGACAGCTAAGTGGCCCAGTGGATAGAGTGCTGGGCCTAAAGTCAGGAAGACTCATCTTAATTAGTTCAAATTTGGCCCCAGATACTTAACTAGCTATGTGACCCTGGGCGAGTCATTTAGCCCAGTTTGCCTCCCAAATGAACTAGAGAAGGAAATGGCAAACTACTCCAGGATCTCTGCCAAAAAAACCCCTATTGGAGTCACGAAGAATTGAACTTAACTGGACAACAATGCAAGGGAGATAATAGCACCTACCTCATAGTTATTGTGAAGATCAGATAAGATAATACATACAAAGCACTTAAAAACTTTATGACTCTCAACTCTGATTATCATAACTACTTACTTGGGAAAGTCCTCTCCTCTCTCTGGGCCTCAGTTCCTTCAGCTGTAAAACGGGACTATTGAACTAGATGACTTATGAGGCCTCTCCAAAGTCTGAACCTATGATCATATGATGAACTAAAAATAAGGAAATGACTGATCATCAGGTGGCAATAATATGTAATGTCAAGCAAGGAAGACCAGGGCAAGAAAAGAAGTTTACCCAAGAGACTGAACTCATTGAATCAAAACAAGGCTCAGCAGTCCAGGCAGCTGCGGTGGAAAAAATCTCCACAGGTGCCTCTGTCTTGCTTCTCTCCCTGCTAAGAGTTTAATCAATGCTCACTGAAATGAGATGGATGCTTTCCTTCTCTCCAGACTCATCTCCTCTAATCTGTCAAACCCCCAGGAGAAGCAGATCCTCCAGCCAACCCAATCTTGAACATGACAATGGCTCCTCACAGCTAGAAACAGAACTACCAAGTGCCACCTTACTGCTACTGTTGTTCAGTCTTTTTCCAGTCATGCCAACTCATCGTGATGCTATTTGGAGCCTTCTTGGCAGAGATACTGGAGTGGTTTGTCATTTCCTTCTCTAGCTCATTTTGCAGATGAGGAAACTGAGGCAAACACGGTGAAGTGACTTGCCTGGGGTCACACAGCTAATAAGTATCTGAGGCTGGATTTGAACTCAGAAAGAGCAGTCCTCCTGAGGCCCAGCATTCTACCCATGGTGCCACCTAGCTAGCTGCCCTTAAGTGTCACCCACAACGCCTCAATTCGATAAACATTTATTAAGCCTCTACTATATTATAGGCACCAAGTATACAATTAAATAGTCCCTGACCTCAAGAAGTTTACATTTCAATGGATGGAGCATAGTATCATCATATAGCACCACCCCCCCATTAGCTTCACTCTCACTTGAGGTGGCAAGTTGGGTGGATGACTATTCCCCTCAGAGTTCCAAAAGGGTAAGCCAGAGGGGCTATAGTTTCCACCATTGAAACTCACAAGCCCCCATCCAGTGTGCTCCTCCATATCATTCAGCTGACATCAAGTACAACTGGATTGTAGATTACAGCTGGCCAGAACTTTAGAAGGTGAATCCAATCCCTTCATTTTGCAGATAAAGAAACTGAGGCTTGGAGTGGATAAGTGAGGTATTAACTGACAAACCAGGATTCAAACTCAGATCTTATGACTCCACTTGTACAGTGTTCTTTCCACTGGACCATGTAGATAATTTAATACAAAATTTATATAAGTAACTTCTGGGGAGCTTTCAGCAGGTTCTTAATAACCGAATAGTGAATTGATTTGAACTTTACTTGGTGGTAGCAGTGTTGAATGGGGAAAGGAAACTCTTATCAATCAAAAGGCATAATGAGATAATAAAAAGAGCTGTGGAATAAAGCACACGATGGCTTCTGGTCCCAATAATCTCCAGGAGGAGGGTTACTAGCAAGTGGAGTCAAGATAAGTCTGTTGGAGATGGCACTTGAGCTAAACTTTGAAAGAAGCTAAGGGTTCTATAAGAGGAGAACCCATTCCAGGACTACCTACAAGGCACAGCAGCCTGGGTGAAGGTAAACCTTCACAGAATAGCCAGCAATCCAGTTTGGCTGGCCCATAGATTGCAAGTTGGTCAGTAACACGAATTAAGTCTGAAAAGATAATCAGGAGTCAGACTTTGAAAGCCAAACAGAGGAGGCTGTCATTTATCCTAGAAGCAATGGAGAATCAGCAGGGCCTCTTGAACAAGGTGGTAACTTGGGCAGATCGATTTTGTAGTAATATCAGTTTGACAGCTTTGGGGAGGATGGAATTGGAAAGAAAGGGCAAAGGTGAGGGAGGGGCACGTGAAGAGAATGAGTGAAAGCTGGCCTTTCTTAGGGCTTTTTGTCCCTTCATTTGGAGACTTACAAGGTGTCCCAAAAACCAAATCTCTTCTAGGCCAATAAGTAGCTCACTGCTGGAACCTCGAGACTCATGTTTGACCTGATTGTAATGGTGGAGATATATAGACCAAGTGAGGTTTTTCCATCCACAAACTACAAAGAAAGCACCAACTTTCAATTGTTGGAAAGATTTCAGTCTCACTTCCAAATAGTTTGAATGAACAACACCTGTTTTTAGACCCAGTTAAATAGACTACTTGACCTTGGTTTCATTTCCCCTGCCTCAGTTCCCTCCCTTTCCACAGAAATGCCCCACCCCTCCTGAATTTCTGGCTCTTTTACAAGGATGCTGTAAAACGGAATTAGGTTTTGCAAAATTCCAGGCATGAACCTGATCCTAAGAGCAGCTAAAGAGTGGGTAAACAGATGAAATAGCAAGCTGAAAACACCCAAAGTACCCAAAGGAACCTTAGATATTGCCTCATCCTCCTTCAACAAGACCAGAGGGTCAGAGTCACTGGCCCAGTCTCAGCGGGAAAGGCAGGACTAGAAGTTATCTCGCTCCCTTCGTCCAGTGCTCTTTCCACTGCGTACAGTCTGTGTTGATTAGTAAGTTAATACCTCCATCCAACACCACCACGAAGTAAAGTTCAGTTCAATTCACTCCACTGAGTTATTAAGAGCCCGCTGTGCCCAGACTCCTACGCTGTCAATGAGGGAAAGCATAAGACAAGTTTTGATAAGAGTAGGTCTCATAGAATTTAGTCTGAGAGGATGTCACACAAATATTGAATTTAAGGGCTCACTTCAAGGTCTAATGAAGATATGGGAAAAGACTTTTGCTAAGACAAAATTTAGTATCGAAGATAAATGCATTTAGAAATGGTTATGAAGGAACTGTCGGAGTTAAGGCATCATTCTTACCCCACAGCTACTCTTTTTTCCAAGGCTGAGAACGTCTCAGATCCCCAGCTCACAAGGAGCGAGCCACTGAGAACACTTCTGTCTTAACAGGGTCAGCTGATTTTTTTTTTTTTAAGGCTCCATTCCTTCTAAACCTACTCGCTTCCTTCTGCGGGAAAGCAGTTAAATACAGTCCAAAAGACCATCCAGCCCCGGGGGAAGCCCAGCCAGGGGGAGGGTGACATGTCAATTACAGTGTCCAGGCTTCCTTGGGTGCACCCACCCACCCCCAGCAGTCACCTCCCTTAGCCTGTCACAAGCACCAACAGAAAAGCCGGACTAGCTCCAATCTCTGGGCAAACAGCAGCTACACACACATTAGAGAGACCACCACCACCACTGCAGGCAGCCAGATGGGATCAGTTTCAGGAAAATGATTAGAAGGGGAGCATTTATGTAGTGGGGGGCAGGGGAACGACGTCGTATCGGTCCTAAAAAAGAAAATACTCCAGGTCATCCCCCCCCCCAAAAAAATGAATGGCCTTTACAATAGAAACCTGTGGGATGCCTGCCCGAGCCCAACTCCTGGCCCAGCTGTCCCTGCGACCACCAGTCCAAGCCCCAATCCCGAGAGCCCACGTCAGCCCACCTATCACTCTCAGCAGCAGGATGCCAACCCCAGCCCCAATCACCTCCCTCCTTTCCTCCGCCCTCCCCTCACCCCTCTTGGGCCCCGCGCAGGTGGGCAGCCCGGTCTCCTCGGTCCCCACACTCAACCAGGCGGCCTCGGTGCGGAGCCTGGGAGGAAGCCCCCGGGCCGCCCCAGCTGGGGAGAAAAAGCCCCAGCGCGGCGCGCGGCCCTGGCCTGGGTGCCACCGAAATGCCGCAGGTGGGCCGCCCGAGCAGGTGCAGGTGGGACCCGCCTCCAGAAGGGGGTGGGGGCTGGGGACGTCGAAGCTCCCCGCCGGCCCCTCCCTCCCCCCCCCCCCCCAGCCGCCGCTGGCCCCGCCCCCCCCCCACTGGCCCCCAGCCCCAGGCTCACCTGGCCGAAGCCGAGCAGTAGCAGCCCCAGGCGCAGCAGGAGGCAGAGCCGAGGCTGCGCCCCAGCCCACCCGGGCTTCGGGCTCCGCGCGCCCCGGAACGAGCCCGGGAGCAGCGCGGCGCGCCGGGGCCCCGGAGCAGCAGCTTCAGCAGCAGCCTCGGCGCCCGGGGCAGCAGCCGGTGGCCGGGGCCGAGGCCGCCGCCGCCGCCGCCGCCTCCAGCTCCTCCGCCTCCTCTCCGCTCCGCCCGCCCCGGGCTTCCCCGGGGACATGGCAGCGGCGGCGGCCACCACCAAGCTGGGTCTGGGGCGGGCGAGAGCAGCCCCGCGTCCCTCGGCGGAGGCGGCGGCGGCGGCGGCCAGGAGGGCTTCCACGGGGCGGAGCGAGCGGCGCCCACCCCCCGAGCTGCAGCGGCGCGTCGGCGGAGGCGGCGGCGTCCAGGCTCGGGCGGCTCGGGCTCAGGCTGCCTGCTCCACGCGTCCTGCGGCTCCGGCTCCGGCTGCTCGGGTTCCGGCTCGGGCTCGGGCTCCGGTGGCTCCGGTGGCTCCGGCAGCTCCCGTGGCTCGGGCTCCCTGCAGCCGCAGCCGGGAGAAGCCAACCCCCTCCCTTCCCCCCTCCCCCTCTGAATATTCATCGCTTCCTCCCTCCCTCCCTCCCTCGGTCCGTCCCTCCCCCTCTCTCTCAGGGCTGGGCTCGCGCGCCGGCCTCCCCTCCCTTCTCCTCCCCTCTGGGATGGGGACCTACCCTAGCCTGCTGCTTCTGCTGCAGCAGCAGCCCCCGCCCCCACGGCCGCCGGAGGGTGGGGGGCAGCCGCGGGCCAGCCCTGCCGCCTCTCTCCTCTTTCCTCCCCTTGCGCCGGGGGAGGGAGCGCCCCCCCTTCTCCTCCCACTCCCACCCCAACAAAAGCCCTCCCACATTCCTGGAACTCCGCGGACCGAACTCTTGTCCCTGCGGTTTAACCGCTGGAAGACCGTGAGCTGGCCAAATTGTGGTCTGAGAGGTCCTCAACCTTACTGTTTCGGTTTGGTCTTTGTGACACCCCCCCCCCCCACACACACACCCGCTTAGTACGGTACCTGGCAAGTAGGTGCTGAAACAAATCATTGCTGAATGAATGAATCCCTCCCTCCCTCCCTTCCTCCACCTCCCCCAACCCCAGCACCCTGCCTCGATTCCCCAAGCTGTGGCCTTGAGTTTTAAATAGGCTTTTGGATTCTTTAACTAGAATTTGCTTCGTGGATTGGGGGGTGGGGGGTACTCTAAGTCTCAATTTCTTTATTAGCAACTTGGGAATAATTCATTCATTCGACTGTCCACAAGCAGGTGCTAGGCACAGTGTAGCAGCTGAGGATTCGAAAACCTAGAGAAAAAAAATGTTAAGTCCCTGACCTCAAGAAGTTTACGCTCTAATGGGAGAGATGACATTTATAAACAGACTAGGTATTGGTCTGCCTTTGAGTAGAAGATCAACAATTACAGATTCCTGGGGACAATTTCACTTTCTTCTCTTTTCTCCATGAGAGGGTCTGTCGATGTGTTTTGAGCTTCCCTGGGGAAAGACCACCTCATTCTCCTCACCTTTTCCTGGAGCAGCTTCTATGTCTTTTATCTCAATCATTGCCTATCTTATGTTACAAGAACTGGTGTACACATCTTATGTCACCTTTCCACCACCTCCGGACTGTAGACTCCCGGAGGTGAGAAACTGCTTGTTTTTTCCTGCTGTCCCCAAAGCCAAGTACTTAGGACCTTCTTTGGAGCTTAATTCGTGTTTGTTGAAATTTACATGACAATAGGGATGTGCAGAAAAACGGACTGAGATTGGGAACTATAGCTTTAAGAAGATATCAGACAAAGGGATTATTAATCCCCTGCTACGAGACGGCACTAGAGATACCAAGACAAAAAAGAAATCGTTCCTTTCCTCATGGAGCTTACGTTCTATCCGGACATGTCAGATACAACCAGCATTAGTTTGTATTGCTTAACTGTTGGGGATTGAGAGTCCCCATTGGGAATTGCTAGCCACATTTAAAAAAAAATCAATAAAACATTTCAAAGTGAACTGTTAAATTCAGTTCAACTCAGGAAGCATTTATTAAGCACGATTTGAACTGAATACACCTCCCACACACAAACCAGCACAGAGCACTGCTTCATCTAATGACTTGCCCTCTCTATACCTCATGTATTTCTTATCATATTCCAAAGAAGTGAATCTCCTGCCCTCCCAGCATCCCCTTCTCCTGCTATAAAACACAGGTTGTGTTTGTTTGGGTTGGTTTTTTTTTTTTCCTAAGCATTCCTGGGTGTTATTTCAAGCTGTAAAGGTTAACTTAATAAAAGACCTGCGTTTTATGGCCCATGCCACGAGATCTGAATACTTCAAAGACCCTGAACAACTGGGATAGATGGAGGGACTTTTGTAGGGGTTCTTAACCTTTGTAGGAGCTCTTAACCTTTGTTTATGTCATGGATCCTTTTGGCAGTCTGATGAAGCCTATGGCCTGCCCAGAATAACTTTTTTTTATTATTCATAATTGAAGGAAACTTTCAGTTAGAGGTAAGTGAAAATAAAGATGTATTTTTTTTCCAACCAAGTTCTCAAATCCCCTGTAATCTATCTGTGAACCCCAGGTTAAGGCTTCCTGGTTTAGAGAGTTTAGAGCTGAAAGAGGCCTCAGAGAAGCATGGGAAGACACATGAACTAATGAGAAGTGAAGGAAAAACTGGAAAGACATACACAATGATTATATCAATGTGAATAAAACAGTCAACACTGAACGCTATGAAATGGTAATGACCAAGCTTGGCTACCTGGAAAAGAAATAAGAATGCATCGCTTTGGGGCAGCTAGGTGGCTTAGTGGTTAGAGCACCGGCCCTGAAGTCAGGATGACCTGAGTTCAAATCTGGCCTCAGACCAAACACTTGACACTTGCTAGCTATGTGACCCTGGGCAAGTCACTTAACCCCAATTGCCTAAAAAAAAAAAAAGAAAAAAAAAGAATGCTTTTCCCTCTTTGCAGAGTGGGGACTATGGATGTGAAATAAGGAGTATGATACTGGAGTTGGTTGATATGTTGGTTAGTATTAATGAACTGGAGCTTTTTTCCTTGTTTTTAAAAATGATATGTTCTAAGGAATGGCTCTCCAGAAGGGGGAGGAAAGAGATATACTGGGATTGGGAGATGATGTGAAAACAAAAGAGATCAATAAGAATTTTGAAGGAGCTCACAAGTTATCTACTCCAACAACATCATTTCGCAGATGAGGAAACTGAGACCTAGAGAGGAAAAATGACTTGCCTAAGGTCAAACTGAATGATTGAAGGAATGAAAAGGCTGCAAAGTGCTGGAAATCCTTTGCTTTGCTGATGTTGTTGACCCTTCCTTCTCAAAGAGGACCAATGGTGTGATGAGTTGACTTGCCTGTGAATTGGAAATACAAAAGCAACCCAGCCCCTGTTCTCAGGGAGCTTACAGCCGAATTGAAGAAGACACTATTTAGAGGGGAACCAAATCAAGTGGGGTTTGGAATGGCCTGGAATTGGTGTGAGTGGAGCCTGAGTTCAAATGTGCAAAGGAGGAAGAGAGGGAGAGGAGTCAGACCAGGATTCAAACCCAAGTCAAATAATCATAGGATACTCGATTTAGAGCTGGCAGAAACCTCAAAGACCATCTGGCCCAACCCCCCTCATTTTGCAGACGAGCAAACAGATGACGGGCCCAAGGATACACAGGCAACCAAAGTGGAGCGTTCTAACCCATGTTCTCTAACTCGAAATCAGTACTTTTAATCAGCAGACTAGAAGCTTCCCCTGGAAACAAAAATTGTTTCTTTTTTTGTCTTTGTACCCTCAGCACCTAGAACAGTGCCATAGCAGGGACTTAATAATAGTACACTTGCTGAATTGAATTGAATCACAGCATCTCAGGGTTGGAAGAGGAATCAGAGATCATTGAATCCCATTCATACATGAATAGGAAGCTCCTCCCCAACAACTCCACCCCCAAAAAGTGCTTCTGCTTGAAGACTTCAGTTGCAACATCTGAAAATAGAGGTCCTTCCCCCAAATCTTCCTGAGCCCCTGCCAGAGCACCTAGAATAGAACTTTGACATCAGGGTGAATGCCCTCATCTTCATGGGTGGAATGGCATGTCTGTGTAGGCAGAGAATTTCCTCACTGGGGAGAGATGAGTCTGACAAACATTACCCAAGAAATCTTCTTTATTAAACAAAGAGTTGTGCAAGCACTCATCATGTAGAGTTAGTTTGGGGATTGAATCAGATGGCCACTGAAGTTCCTTCCAACCCTCCAATTATGTGATTCTGGGAAGCTGAGTAAAAACTCCAATTAGGATCAATGACATATCATCGTATTGTATAAAAATGAAATTGGTCCATACAAGGCATCATCTTTCCATCTGCTTTATGAATTCATTTGGGTCTATGCTACTTGAAGCAAATCCACTATATGAAATCCACTTTTATCATGAATACCATGGACAAAAGAATACCATCGGAAGAATGGTAACTAGGTATTTTGGCATTTGGGCCAAGCAACACAAAATCTGTCCTTCAATCAACTTTATAACTCATTATATAGGGGCAGTCAGGTGGCACAGTGGACAGAGCAAGCCACCCTATAGTCGGGAGGACCTGAGTTCAAATCCAGTCCCAGACACTTACTAGTTGTGTGACCCTGGGCAAGTCACTTAACCCTGATTGTCTCAAATTTTAAAAAAAAAAAACTCCAAAAGAAAAAAATCATGATATAGAAATAATACAAAGCAGTAAAGACTAATTCAGTTGAATGGGAGACGATATACAATGACATTGACCCAGTTGGGGGAGACCCTAGGACATTAAGACTTGAGGGAGAGGTCTGTAGCTGAAAGGAGAGAGAGATTATCCTGGGGCCCAGCAGGAATAGAGAATAGTTCACCTACATGGAGAGAGGCCTACATTTGGAGGAAGAAGAAAATTTGCCATTTGGTCCCATTTTATTTTAATTAATTACAATTAACCAAAGTCAGATGGTATAATAGAGCACTGGACTTGGAATCAGGAAGACCTGAGTCTGAATCTTACTTCAGACACTAACTATGCCACTCTGGGTAAAGCACTTAACCTCTCAGCCTCAGTTTCTTCCTTTGTAAAGTGAGGGTATTAATAGCACCTAACTCATGGAGTTGGTACGAGAAATAAATGATATAAATATATTCAAATTTTAAAGTACTACATAATTGTTAGCTATTGCTCTTATTACAAAAGGCGCATGATGTTCTAAAAATGCTTGTTGTATTGAACTGATTATTCTTGCTAACTAGGTGCCTATAATCTCTATTATTTTTCTGCTACTAATGAAGGGAGTAGAAGAGCTTACAGAATTGTCCAACCTTTCAAAATGATCATTTGAATGTTCTGCACTCTCTAAATTTTGGTGCCTGGACAAAGCCTGCTGACCCCACCTTAGTTACAGCTCTGTGTACTGGTTCAGATATAGTCCATGCTCTTATTTCTAAGCCCAACTTGCACAAAATCAGGCTGTAGCCATTGAGTTGGAAAATACATGACAAAGAAGAAAGGAGCAAAATTGTTGTTTCCATAGCGCTCTTAGTTTTACCAAATTCTTTCTTCACAGCAACCTGTGAGGCAATAAATACATCCTGGGAGTGTAAGCATGAATGCAATCTTTCTATCTGAAATAAAAGAAATATAAAGGGGGAGAGGAGAGAATCAACCACCTTTTACAATAAACATTTTTAAAATGGTCATTTTATAGAATGACTTTTATAAGCATGCAAACTATGTATTTCTTTTTTTTTATTATTCTGAGATATCTTTTTGGGGCGCAGCTTATATGCAGACCAATGAAATGATGATAATAGCTGATATATGTACAATGCTCAGTCTTCACAGCACTGTGAAATAGTTTATTCAGGTATTATTAACCCCTCCTTACCAGTGCAGGAGCTGTGGCCAGGAAGGCTGAAGGACTTAGAGAAAAAGTGGATAGTAAGTGAAAGCCTCAGAACTGAAACCCAGGACCCAGGGCAATGTCAACAGCACTACCCTACCTATCCCATGCACAAGGAGAAATTAGCAATCAATCAACCAACATTTGGTAAATTTACATCTACAGGTCTGGCACTGTGCTAGACACTGAGAATACAAAGGTAAGAAAGGAAACATTGCCTGCCCTCAGGGAACTTACATTCTCTTGGAGGAGATTCTATGTATATCATAAACCATTTATATAACAATATTTGCATAAGTATATAGGGTTAGGGCACAGGGCCTAGAGTCAGGAAGACCTAAGTCTTTCTTTTTCTTTTTAAGGCAATTGGGGTTAAGGGACTTGCCCAGGGTCCCACAAGCTAGTGTCAAGTGTTTGGTCAGAGGCCAGATTTGAACTCAGGTCCTCTTGATTTCAGAGCCAGTGCTCTATCCACTTCGCCACCTAGCTGCCCTAAGAAGACCTAAGTTCAAATGCAGCCTCATTCACCAGTTGCTTGACGCTGGGCAAGTCACTTAATCCTATTTGCCTCAGTTTCCTCATCTGTGAAATGAGCTGGAGAAGGAAATGGCAAACCACTCCAATATTTCTGCCAAGAAAATCCCAAATGGGGTCACAAAGAGTTGGACACAACTGAACAACAACAACAAATATATAAGTACAAATAACTTCAATAACAACATATGGGAGATCAATAGGGAGTGATTTGTGAGGGTGGGGAAGAGCACTTGGGGGAGAAGGGGAATTAAGAAAGGGTTCATGTAGAAAGTTGTAATAGAAGCAAGGCTGCATTCTACGAGGCAGAAGGACTGTTCACTTTACAAAAAGCCTGTCCCTAAATCACAAGCTACCTCCAACATGTTTTAAGTAAGATAATCACAAACATTCCTATGGCACCTTTTTTAGGAACACATCCACTGCACAAAGAGAAGGGCATGCGTAATTGAGAATGTCCCCAAATTTGACATTCCAGCACAAACTGACTCTCCCGGGCCTCGTGTATCTTCTCTCTTCACCTTCACCTTTTGAGAATGTTTATCTTACATACACGCACACACACGCGCACACACACACACACACACACACACACACACAGAGTTGTTAGCACTTTTTCCCTCCTCACTTTGTCTCCTACTTACCTAATTAGGATCCTAGATCCAGAGCTGAGAGGTCAAGGTCCTCTAGTCCAGCCTGTTCCTCTTACGGATGAGGAAACTGAGGACCGTAACAGTGAAGTGACTTGCCCAAGTAGCAAAGATGACCTTGGACTCAGGGTGATTCCAATTCAAGGTTTTAGGTAAGTAGCCGGCTATATCCATCCAGCAGAATGTCACACCTTTGACTTTCATTTTTGTCCTCATGTCCCCAGGGCCTAGTGCACCTGATTCTTAACAAAAATGCCTGTTGAAGGTAGTTGAATGTATTACATCTGCTGCACTGTAGCAGTGTCTCAGGGCTCAATAATTAATACTCATAGCTAGCATTTTTATAGCACTACAAAGCACTTTACAAATACCATCTCATTTTATCCTCACAACAACCCTGGAAGGTAGGTGCTATTATTATCCCCATTTTACAGATGACTCAATTGAGGCAAGCAGGTTAAATAACTTGCCCAGGGTCACATAGCTAGTAATTATCTGAAGCTAAATTTGAACTTGGGTCTTCTTGACTCTAGATCCCAGCCACCCCATTATCTACTGCACCACCTACCTTGCTTCTAGGAAGCCCATAATTTTACATCCATGCCCTCAGCTCTCTAAAGGCATAGAGAGAAATCTAAAGAGTTAAAACAGAAGTAGGAATGCAGGACACCTAGATTCTATTCTTTATGCCAGGGGTGTCCAACTCCAGTAGAAATGAGGGGGGCATTAAGCCATACATAAGGATCCCTAAGGGTCATATGACTTAGAAAACCCCACATGTCTATATATTTCTTTATTTTATTCATGCACCAACACATTAAAATCAGATAGGAACTACATTTTAATCTGGTTTGTTCAGCCCTGGGAGGGTTGCCTGAGACCAACAGGCCATGAGTTTGACACCTCTGCTTTTTGTCATTATTTGCTCAATCTGGGCCTCTCTTTCACCATCTTTGAAAAGAAAAGTATGACAGCCCTTCACAACCTGGTTCCAACCCACCTTCCAGTCCTATTAGGACTTCTCCCTTTGTACTCTATGGTCCAGCCACCGTGGCCTTCTTCTCTCTCATTCAACATTCCATCTCCCGTCTTACTACCTCTGCACACAATACTCCCTAGGCTGGTACCAACCTTCCTCCCAACCGCTGCCTCTTCCAATCCCTGGTTTCGTTCAGAGCTTAGCTCAGGCATCACCTTCTCCAGGAGGTCTTTCCTAATCCTCCCAGCTGTTAGCAAGTGCCTCAGCCATCCCCAGCCCCTCCCCAAATTATCATTTATTTATATATTTATTTTGTAAGCACTTATATGTTGTTTCCCCTCATAAAGGTTAGCTCTTTGAAGGCTCTTTGGACTTGCCTCCCCAATACCTAACATAGTGTTTTGTCTATAGCAAGCACTTAATGTATATGCAGAGCGCATATCAGATTGCATGCTGTGTTGGAGAGGGAGGTGGGGAAGGAGGGGAAAAAAATTTAAAACCCAAAAGCTTATGGAAGTGAATGTCTACAGTAAGCACTTAATACACACTTGATCAATTGATTAAATTATTGATAAACAGTGCAACACCTCCATAGGAGCATAGGAAATAATTATAGCCAAAATTTCCTTAGAATTTAAAGATTTATGTACCATTTCCCCATGACAACCCTGTGAGGTAAGTACAAAAACTCCACAGAGTCATTAGCATAGGTGTTATTACTCTGATTTTATACACAGGGTAACCAAGGCTGAGAAAGAGAGAGGGATTGTGTCCATGGTCACATTTTGGAGTGTGCCCCAAAAGCAGAAAGGTCCAGGGGCTTGTCCACAGTAATGACTTGAGGCAGGCCAAGCACAAGATTCGAACCAGGTCACTGACCCCCAGGGAGCCATTCAGACTCAACCTTCAGTTTCCTCGAAAAGCCACCATGAGCAAACCATTCTCAAAACCGTCCCCTAAGCTGAATGGAATGCTTCTTACAAGCCTGATTAGCTAATGTTCCAGGCATGGCTGCACTGGATATGACTGACACTCAGAAGTGAATTGAAAAGAATAAAAATAGAAAGAGGAGATTTAAGGAGATTTTTTTTTCTTTTTTTTTTTCTTTTAAGTGACCTGTTTTTCTTCATAACTGCCACTAGGTGTTTCCTATGGGTTAAGGCCTAAACTTTGGCATATTTGCCCACAGGACCCCTCAATTCATCCTTAAATGCCCTGACTATCTGCTCTTCTCCCACCCCAGCACCCCAAGCCAGCAACTTGGCAATTTTATTTTTCTTTCTGACTTAAATCATTTTGTAATGGAAATACACTAAAATCGACATTAGAGTTTGATATGACACCCCCCCACACAGATGCTGAAGTCATTAACATGGAGAAAAAGTTTGTAAATGAACTGTAAGGGACCTTAGAACATAGAATATCAGAACTGGGAGGCACCTTAGAATATAGAATATCTAAGCTGGGAGAAACCTTAGAACACAGATTTTTCAGGGCTGAAAATGACCTTAGAATACAGAAGGTCAGAGCTAGGACAGACCTTGTAACACAGAAAGTCAGATCTGGGAGGGACCTTAGAACACAAAATGTTAGATCTGGGAAGGACCTTAGAACACAGAAGGTCAGAGCTGGGGTGGGGAAACTTAGAACATAGAAGGTCAGAACTAGGAAAGACCTTAGAACATGAAATGTCAGAATTGGAAGGGACCTTAGAACATAGAATGTCAAACCTGGGAAAGAGCTTCAGAATACACATTTTCAGATCTGGAAGAGAAAATAGAACATAGACTGCCAGGGCTTGTTGGGACTGTACAGTATAAAGCATAGAATGTCAGCAGGAAGAGATTTTAAACGAGATCATAGAAGGTTAGGAGGAAACTTTATCCAAGTACACTTAGAACATAGAAGGTCAGAGCTGGAAAGGATCTTGGAACAGAAAACAGAATGTCAGAACTAGAAAAGACTTTAGAACATAGACTTTTAGGAAGGAGCCTTATAACATAGTATATACCAGAGTGTCAGAACTAGAGGTAACCTTAGGGACCATCTAGACCTCATCTTACAGATGAGGAAACTGAGGCCCAGAGAAAAGACATGATTGTCCAAGGTTACATAGCAAATTAGTGTCAGAAATGGGAACAGAAACCAAGTCCACAGAATATTTCCACAAGGAAGAGAAAAATCTCTGCAGTTTAGAATTCTACATATGAAGCCTACATTGAAATATATTTATTTGGCAGCTCAGATCCTAGTCAGCTGCCCCTTGAGTTCTACACAGTGGAATACCTAAGGCAGTGTGGTCCAACAGAAAGGAATGCTGAGGAACTTGGGTTCTGCCACTGCTTCTCCCACTAACTCTGTAACATTGGGGGTATCATTCCCCTTTAGGGGTCTCAGATCCCCCTCTACAAAAAAGAGAATGTTGGATTCAGTTACCTTCAAGGTCCCCTTTAGTGCAATTATTTTTTCCTATGAATCAGATATAGTTGGGGAAAGTCCCAGTTATCTATACACAGAGTACAATAGGGCCTTTCTCCCTTCCTTTTATTTACTCTTTCTCTGAACCAGGAAAGAAACTAGAGTTTGAAGCTTAAGGATACGGCCCTTGGTATTTCACTCTTGACAGTAAGTGGTATTAATGACTTCATCAGTGACATAAAGACCAAAAAAGGAGGTGAGCCAGTCAGGTAAATGGAGAAGGATGGGTATATGAATGCGATGAAATATTCTTGTGTAGTAAGAAATAATGAATATATCAATATATTGTTCATACTACAGTGAAAAGGGCAGAACCAAAGTCATTTACTGTACATAGTAACAAGAACAAAGTGAAAAATAAAGGTCACTAAAAGAAAGTAGAACTCTAAATAATTGGAAAAACAACAAATGTCCCTGAGAACAGGTCATGTGACATATTTCCCTCCAGCAGAGAGGTGACCACTGGGCAGAATTTCACATACATTGGGAAATATGGTTGGTTGTTTTGACTTAACTGTTCTTTGTTTCAAAGAAGTGTTTGACTAAGAGCAGGAGGCAGGCAATATATTTGGAAATAAGTTAGACATAAAAATAAAAGACATGAATCAAAGTTTTGTGGTTGTTTTGTTTTTTTTTTAACTAGACAGTAATAAATGATGGTTGTCTCAATGATATCACTAGCAACCGTATACTTTAATGCATCCGCAATCACATGGAGATGGACACTTCCCCCATTGAAGCAGATCTGGCCTGGTCCATGCCTAAAGTTTACAAGGACCTTCCCGGAACAACCCTGAAAGACACACAGATGTTATCATCATTTCATAGATCAGGAGACAGCAGCTGAATGAGATGAATTAGATGAACACATGCGTTCCCCGAGCTGGCAAATGTCCGAAGCAGGATGCAAACCCAGGTCACTCTTGATTCCAGGTCCATTACGTATGCAGCCTTTCCAGTAAGTAACTTAAAAACAAACAAACAAACAAACAAACAAACAAAAGAAAACATCTGTTACTTTGGGTAGGTCTCCTGCAGAGGACATATGGAATTATATGTATGAGTCACATAGGATGAGAATTTCATTCAATTCAGTTAATTCATCTGTATTAAGTACTTGCTAAATACCAGGTACTATACTAGGTACTGGAGATACAAAGTCAGAATCAAAATAGGTGCTTCCCTCAAGGAGCTTACAGTCTCTGGGGGAGGATACAACATGGACAGAGGTAAACTAATACAAAATGTACCTAAAGTTATACATAATAATTTTCAGGAGGAAGAATTCACCAGCAACTGGAAGGATTATGAAAGTCCTCATGTAAGAGGTGGTACTTGACCAGTGCTAGGAGGTTCTGAGCTAGAAGTTTTAAGACACAGAGGGACCACATGTGCAAAGAGATGGAAGTGGGAGATGAAATCATAAGTACATGGAACAGCTCCAACCATTCTGGAGAACAATTTGAAACTATGCCCAAAGGGCTATAAAACTGCACATGCCCTTTGACCCAGCAATACCATTATTCAGTCTGTATCCCAAAGAGTTCAAAAGAAAAGGAAAAGAACCTCTATATACGAAAATATTTATAGCAGTTCTTTTTGTGGTGGCAAAGAATTGGAAATTGAGGGGATGCCCATCAATTGGGAAATGACTGAACACATGGTATTATATGAATGTAATGTAATACCATTGTGCTATAATAAATGGTGAGCAGGATGGTTTCAGAAAAATTAGAGAATATGAAATGACACGAACTTATATGAACTGATGCGAAGTGAAATGAGCAGAACTAGGAGAAAGTTGTACACAGTAACAGCAAGATTGTACAATGATCAACTGTGAATGACTTAGCTACTCTGATGAAGACAATGATCTAAGACAATTCCAAAGGACATATGACGAAAAATGCTATCCACCTCAAGAAAGAGAACTGATGAAGTCTGAGTGCAGATTGAAGCACATTCTATTTCACTTTTTTTTCTTGTTTTTTGTTTTTGTTTTTTGCAACGTGGATTATGCTGAAACAGATTTTGCATGATTTCACACATATAATTGATATCACACTTCTTTCCTTGTCAATGGGTGGGGGACAGGCAGGAGGGAAGGAGAGAATTTAGAACTCAACAATTTTTTTAAATGTATGTTAAACATAAACAATACTTTAAAAAAATAAGTACATGGAACAGCTAGCAAGCCAGTTGGACTGGGAGGGAGAATATATAAAGAGGAGTTAATATAAAATAAGACCATAATATGAGAAACCTATGAAATCATGGGAAGGTTTTCATGTTGTTTTGAGTATTTGAAAATGCTGTCACTAGCTACAATTGGAAGTATGTGATGGTGTGTTTGGGGCTGTTTTTGTCTTTGTCTCTTCTCCTCTTCTTTTCTTCCTCCCGCTTTCCCGTCCTCTCTACTTGATTGACTCTCTCGAATTGTTTGTTTGTTTTTAAGTTATTTACCGGAAAGGCTGAATATGTAATAGACCTGGAATCAAGAGTGACCTGGGTTTGCATCCTGCTTCGGACATTTGCCAGCTGGGGGAACACATGTGTTCATCTAATTCATCTCATTCAGCTGCTGTCTCCTGATCTATGAACCAACTCGAATTTCAAACCCAGCATATCCAAAACTGAACTTAACCTTCCCTCCCTTATGCTTTGGTTGGGTTGGGTTGAGTTTGCTCCAAGCCATTTCTGCTCTGGATCCCCTTCATGATTGATTAGTGGTTAGCTCCTGTGAATGGATTGGCCCTGGCTAGGGGTACAGGCTATGGTTAAAGAACAAAAAGAAGCTACAAGTTACCCACATGGGGCACAACCCCTTGACCTTGACCTTGGCAACATTACAGTAGCACGGAATTATATCACAGATTTAGGTCAGTGGACAATAGGACGATAACCCTAACCACAATAGGAAAAGAAAGGGATAAAGTCACTCATTCAAAATGGTCAAACCAAAGTAAATTAGCAAAAATGGCAAAAATGCGTAATGGTCAATGACAATAGGATTATAGGAAAACAAGCATACCCTACCCTATTGGTAGGGCTGTTCATTGTTCCCGTTACTTTGAATTTGTATCATGCAAGAAAACTAAACTGTTTGTTCCCTTTGACTCGGTGATCCCCTTATTAGTCATTGACCCCAGGGAGGTCAAAGACAGAGGGAAGAGTCACATATACATACCAAATTATTCAGAGCTACACTTTCTGCAATAGCAAAACTCAAAACTCTAACTGGACTCTATCGATTAGAGGATGAAGAAACTATGGCATACGAACATAATGAGTTGTTGTTATTCAGTAAGAAATTACAACTATGAGGAATTCAGAGAAATATGTGGAAGGACATGAATGAATGGTTACAGAGTTGGGGGAAAAAAAGGAGAACCCCCCAAAAAACCAAAAACAACCCAGTTTCCATAATAACTATAACAATGTAAATGAGATCACTAAAAACTCTGTCATTTTGATTATATTGGATCAATCTACGCATGAACAATTAATATTTCTCCAATTATTCAGACCTGTTTTTAATTGTGTAAAGTGTTTTGTAGTGATTCATCTATTTCCTGTGGGTCTTGGCAGGTAGACTTCCAAGCAGAGATGATTACTAAAGAGAGATTACTAAAAGCAAGCCAGACTCTGAGCATCTCTTGGACCAGTTATGGTCCGGAAAAACAGATGGTGACAAGTATCTCCCTTCTCGGGGCTGAAAGGTCATAAACTACCGGGACAGAACGATGTATATAGGCTAACGTCACCATAGCATATATTGTTGTTGTTGTTGTTGTTCATAAGGGAGGATTCAATTTGTCAGGCTGTGGGTAATTTCCAGAAATAGCATAGACATCAATAAAACTGATTTTCATCAAGATTTTAGATCTGCGATTTCATCAGTTTAGGGAACTGCTAACAAAGAAATGCCATCTATCAATGCAGATCAGCCAGAACCTACTCTAAACCTTATAAACTTATAAAACTGGTGGTTTTAGAGAGTTACCTGAAGCACTGAGAGTCTAAGTGACTTCCATAGCAGCCCTGCGGGTAAGGTATGGGACTGCAACCTAAGTCTTCCTAACTCTCAGGCTGGCTCTTTATCCAATGTTCCCCGTTCCCTCTTACTTCTCTCACTTCAGACAGATAGATAGATGGATAAATAAATGAATGGATAGATAAATAAGTAGATGACAGATAGAAAGATGCATAGATAGATAATTAGATAGATGATAAATAAGTAGAAGATAGATAAATTATGAGATAGATGATAGATAAATAAATGAAGGATAAAAATAAGTAGCAGATAGATGGATAGATAGATAATTAGATGATAAATAAATGAACAAATGGATAGATAAATAAGTAGTAGATGGATAGATAGTTAACTAGATAGATGATGAATGAATGAATGAATAAATAAGTTAGAAGATAGATGGATAGAGAGATAAATAGATAAATAAATGGCTAGATATGAATGAATGTCTATATAAATAAATAAGTAGAAGATAGACAGACAGACAGACAGACAGACAGACAGACAGACAGATAGATAGATAGATAGATAGATAGATAGATAGATAGATAGATAGATAGA
>NW_020954600.1:238555-257446 GCF_900497805.2 Vombatus ursinus
AGATAGATAGATAGATAGATAGATAGATAGATAGATAGATAGATAGACAGATTTGGAAAATGGCCAAAGCAGCCCTTGGGTGTTCCCAGACTAGGTTCATATCTGAACCCAAAGGGAAGCCATAGCAGTACTGAGCACCCTCATTAATGACCCCACCAAAGATTCCAATATCCCACTAACTTGCTCTGGGGTAGAATGGAGTCCATGCTGCCTCCTTTGGCTTATGAGCTTTGCAAGGTGCTGTTTCTGGGTGTAGTCCTGTTTGCTATTCCTATTTTCTGAGTTGACCGGACTGCCCTTTTTAGCAAATCCTATCAGTGAAACTGGATGCACCCACTTTGGTCTTACCATTTTAGCCCATGCCAGCCTGCTCTGCATTATTTCATGAGCCCTCTCAACACTCAACAGAAGAAGGTTTTGATTTGTTATCCCCTGCCCTACAAGGCAGAACTAAGAGCAACGGAACTAAGAAAGGCAGACTCAGATTCAATGTAAAGGAATAAAAATATTTTCCTATCAGAGCGAACCAAAAGTGGAATAGGTAGCCTTGGAAGGTAATGGGTTCGCACTCATTGAAGATCTCCCAACAAAAAAGAAAGGATGACCATTTTGTGGGGGCAGGGGGCGGCTATTGGGGCAGATTCTTATTTAGGTGTGGGTTGGACTCTTGGGCTCTGAGATTCTGTGATTATCCTGCATGAAGGGAGCATCTATCTACGTCTGAGAGATTGCAACTACGTCAAAATATCAAAAGAAACCAGTGTTATTCAAGCACTGCCCAGACTGAGCTAAACCCTTTCCTCTTCTCCTCTAGGGATGTTACTGGGAGGGTCTTCTAACCCCCATCTTCCCGTCAAGGGAAAGGAAAAATGGACATAAGCACCTTAATTCGATGTGCTCATGTGGCAAATCCCCAATTTGGAGGCCCAGGCCCCAGGAGGCAAGTTCCATGGGGAGCTTGTCTCTGTTCCATTTCCAGCACATTTTCATATGCTTATTTTCACCAAACAGTGCCCACATTGTTTCAGGCTTTGTGTCAGCTTCATAGAAGAAGACTGGAGCTGACTTCAGGGTCATGATATTCCTAGAATCATAGAATGCTTGAGCTGGGAGAAACCTTGGAGCACAAAATGTCAGAGTTGGGAGGGAGCTGAGAATATTAGAACCCAAAACGTTAAGAAGACAGACAATGAGGGATAATGGAGAGAGTGCTGGCCCTGGAGCCCAAAGACCTGGGTTTAAGTTCTACCTCTGACACTCCCTGAGTGATATTGGGAAAGTCACTTCATTTCCCAGGGTCTTGGTTACCTTGATTATAAAAAGGGGGCAGTTGAACTCAGTGACCCCTAAGATTCCTTCAGGGTCTAGGGTCTTATAAAGACTGCCACATCGTGTTTCCTACCTCATCTGTGACTAACTAGGAAGGAGGTTCTTGTCTCCATTACTTCAAGGTTTCTCATGTTGGCCAAAGCTGTTGGTGTTTGAAAACTTGCCTGTTTTAGATATACCCTGATTCTTACCTGTGACATCATAAGCAACTCTGAATTTGGGACTGTTGACCAGGTTTAGCACCCTCTTTGCCCTTGGGCTCTGTGACTACAGCTAAGTATGCTTGTCTGTGTTTGGAACTGGTGTGGACACTTCCTTTTGCTCTGATGTGGTGGTTGCTGGTGGTAGGCCTTTCTGAAGAGGACCAATGATGTCACGGGTTCAGGGAGTGGAAGAAGGTCACCATGGTGGTCAAGGGTGTGGGCTAGTATGAACAGACTGTTAAATTTTCAACATGAACATCTATATCTCAGTTATCTTCAACATGAACATTTACACCTCAGTTATCGGCAAATGCTACAGATCTCAGCTTGATTGTTTCCTTGATTGTCTAGACTGAAGAAATGTGTGGAAAAAATGTTAATAATGCAAATTAAACTTAAAAGTGTGTGCTGTGTACACTGTTTTTTCTCTGGAGAGCTGGTGGTGAAGTCATTACCAGAAGTCCCCTGAATGTATCGAAAAAAGCAAGAGAGCTGGAGTCAAGACACCTAGGATGCAATGCCAGGTCCCCATGGGAGCTGTACATCGAAGCACAAGAAAGGAAGAGGGCAGGAGCCATGGGACAATGTGATTCTCTTGAAGTAAAGAAGACCTGGGATCAAATCTTCCCTCTGACATTTACTAAGTGACTGGGGACAAGTGACCTTCTCCCTCAGAGTATTTGGCACCTCTTCAAGACTTAGTAGATAAGCTATAGATGAGATGTGTTGGTGGAAGGCATTCCCCCACATACAACCTTGAAATGTGTCCAGAGAAGTTTGCCTCCTCTGAATCTGTGGGAAGAATGATGTACTTAATAGAGCACTGAATTTGGAGTCAAAGGGCCTACCTTTGATTCCTGACTCTGTTACTAGTGAGATGACCTTAAACAAATTTAACTTCCCTGCACCTCCGTTTCTTCTGTATAAAGGGGTTAGACAGATGACCTCTAGGGTCCCTTCCTGCTCTAATATTCTAGGAAACCATCCTGGGTGATCTATCCCTAAGGCTCTGGTTTTCCAGGCAGGGCCAGGCTTCCCTTATACTCTAGCCCCACCAGCAGCTTGGAGTCTTTGCCTGGCTTGTAGCCATCCAAAAAGATTTTTGAAGCCTGGATATGTAAATAAAATTGGTATTTTTGCCTGGTGTGAAACATTTGTAATCTCTTTTGTTTAGGAGAGGCATTCAACAGTACCATCATAAACCTAAGGAACACTGAACAGGGAGCTGCTTCTGAATCTTGAATTGATTATCCTGGAAGAAGCCCGAGTTCAGACCTGATCACCTCAGGCCATGATACACCAACCTGGAACAGGTGTGCACTCTGAATTCTGGGGAGGGAAGGAGAGATGTTTAGGTGAATCTACTAGCCACCTGGATCCCCTCTAGCCCAGGAATCAGCATGTACCCTTCAACAGCAAATCTCATCCTGAAGCATGGAGGTTACAACATCCCTAATAGTCAGTGATCACTTGGAGAGTTCCCAGTGAGTCTACAAACATTTATTAAGCATCTACTATGTTCTATGCTAAGAGGCCCGATGCTAAGAAGGATACAAAGAAAGACCAAAAAACAAACCAAAAAAAATGAACAATGACAGTCTAGATCCTGCTGTCAAGAGGCTCACAGTTTAACAGGGGAAAGGACATGCAAACAGTGATGCACAAAGACAGAGATGATAAATTAGAGCTAATCTCAGAGGGAAAGCACTATGATTATGAAGGACTGCGGAAAGCTTTTTGCAGAAGAAGCTCTTAGCTTGGAATCTCTTTAGCTAAGAGTTGAAGGAAGCCAGAGAAGCCAAGAGGCAGAAATGAGGGAGAGAGTGCTTGCCACTCATCCCACAGCCCAAGTCCCTGTCCTGACTTCTCTTTTCTTCTCTCTGCACTCTTGGTGACTTCCTCAGCTCCCATAGATTCAATTATCTCCATGTAGATAACTCCAAGATGTATATATCCAATCATACTCTCTTTCCTGAGTTCCAGTCCTGGATCACCAATTGCCTATTTGCAATTGCCAAGCTGAATGGCACATAGGCATCACAAATACAACATGTCCAAAATCCACTGCCTTTTCATCAGTCTGCCGGAAGCCAAAAAGTTTATGTATTTGTTATGAGGAGCTCTTTAGAGGTACTGTGTAACTTTGGAAAGCTAATTAGTGGAAGCAGAATCCTCCTGTTATGTAAAGACGTGGCTGGGCTTGTCTGCATTGCCCATAAACAGTACATCTATCTCTTAAGAGAAAGGATCATTCACCTTTGGTGTCCACCTGTCACTCAGCGCTCTCCTGTGGCTACAAGAAGCTGTAGCATGCACAGCAGTCACACCCTAGTAAAACTGTCTCAGTAAATGGGCTAAACTAGATTAAGAGTGACCAACAGACCTCAGACCTGATTGGTAAATTAGGGGCTATCCACCCCAACCATGTGAAGACTTCCCCACATGAAATGGGAGGATGAGAACAATGTGTTCCAACAGCCTTGAAGGTGGCTGAAGTAGAAACGGTGTAGGGATTAGCATCAAAGGTGTAGGGGTCAGGCATCAAAGACATCAAGGTCAAAGACACCACTGCATCCCCACAAAAATTGTCCTGACTTTTGTCCTGCCACTAGACTTAGATGACTCAAGAAGAGAGAGTAAGGCTGACAACTTAGTGCAACTCTGCCTCACTTAAATCCAGTTTATTTGAATTGGACTCCTGATGATGCCAATGGCCGTCTTCAAAAATGAAGGACTGAACAACAATAATGTGCAAAGGGAAATCCGGAGAGGGGAGGGGAAGGGGCGGGGTGGGGGTGGGGGGGATGCCTGTATTGCCTTCTACTGCCCTCAGTGGCTTGAGGAGGGAAAAAAGCCTAGACAGCAGATAATGAGGAGTTTTTCAATTCTCGTTTGAGAGAACTGGTTGTACCTGAAATAGCTCAAAACTGTTTCAGTGACCAGTCAAAGGAACACAATTGGAAAGCCATAGGGCCAAGTTTGAAGATTGCTATTTCACCGAGACTAAGTCAATCTCTGTCCCCCAAAAGCTTGCCTTCTTTTTTAAGTTAAAATTTATTTATTTTATTTTTAATTTATGAAATAAAACAAGCATTTCCATAACATGGTAGGATAAAAAAAGATAATTGCACATGAAACTGCAAATCTATTATATACAACTTGCTATTCCTTTTAAATATATAATAAAATATATATAAATAACATATATAATATATATTTTATTTATATAATATATTAATAAATATATAATGTTAATATAATAAACATTAAATATTTATGTATTATACATAATATATAATAAATATACAAATATATATTTAAATATATAATAAAATTATCATGTAACTTTTTTTTCTTTTTTTCCTTTCCTCTCACTCACCCTAGAGACAGCTACTATGAGACACAAATATGTGTGTAGATTACATATATATGTATATATGTAAAATCATTCTATACACACTTCTATTTATCAACTCTTTCTCTGGATGAAGATAGTGGCTTCCTTTATAGGTTCTTTGTAGTTAATTTGGGTATTTATAATAGTCAAAATGACTTAGAAACTCAGAGATGGAGTCCTGAGTTGCAGTGGTGAGGAGAGAAGGGTATAGCTGAAGTGTAGGGGGCCACAATTTACTTATTCAGTTGTTCCCCAATTGATGGACACCCACTTTCCTTCCAGCATTTTGATATTACAAAATGCACTACTATAAATATTTGTGTATGTATGAGACCTTTACCTCCGTCTTTGATTGACTTGAGAAGGCCTCCTTGACTGCCTCAGGAGTGGTATCACAAGGTCAAAGAGTACATACAGCTTAGTGATTTTTAAAAATATGATTTCAGGGGCAGCTAGGTGGTGCAGTGGATAGAGCACTGACCCTGAAGTCAAGAGGACCTGAGTTCAAATCCGGTCTCAGACCAGACACTTGACACTTTACTAGCTGTGTGACCCTGGGCAAGTCACTTAACCCCAATTGTCTTAAAAAACAAACAAAATAAGTAAATAAAAATATGATTCCAAAATGATTTCTAGAAAAATTGTACAAATTCACAGCTGCACCAGCAGTGTGTTAATATGACACGGCTCCTCCAATATCTTCTTTTGTCATGTTTCCCAATTCAATAGCACATAACTGACAATTTTTTGACAACCTGTATTTTTCTAATTATTAGAGGCAGCTAGGTAGCACAGTCAATAGAGTACTGGGCCTAGAGTCAGGAAGATCTGAATTCAAATATGGCCTCAGACACTGTATTGTGGGGCCATGGGCAAGTCATTTATAATAATAATAGTAGCTAGTATTATATAGTACTTACTATGCACCAGACGCTGTGCTAAGTGTTTTATAATTATCTCACTTGACTATTGCAGCAACCCTGGGAAGTAGGTGTTATTATTTTCCCCATTTTACAGTTCAGGAAACTGAGGCAAACAGAAGTTAAGTGACTTACCCAGGGTGACACAACTAGTAAGTTTCTGAGGCTGCATTTAAACTCAGGTCTTCCTGATTCCAGGCCTAGCACTTTATCCACTGTGCCACCTATTAGCCTCTCTAAGCCTCAGTTTCTTTATCTGTAGAATGGAGACAACATCTGTATCGCCTACCTTCCAAAGTTGTCATGAGGTTCTAATGAAAAAAATATATATAAAGGTGTTGCAAAGTCTAAAGGGGTATATAAAATTTCAGTTTGGGGTGTTACTATTATCATTATTAATCACAGAATCTCAAGGCTGGAAGGGATCTCAGAGATACATCTAATCTGACCTTTTCCTGAGCAGAAACCCCTTCTATATCTAGTCTCCCCTTTGAAGACCTATAATGGGGTGTCCCTGCCTCCCCAGTCAGGCCATTCCCTCTTTGGACAACCCTGAGCGCTCAGAAGCTGTCACTTGTTTCAAGTTGGAATCTGTCTCGCCACAACCCCCACCCCTTGCTCCTAGGCCTGCCTCCCCGGGCAGACCCACCCCACACAAAGGGTCTCAGTGATAGATACTTGGACCAGATTCTGCTTCACCCTAAAGCATTCAGTGAGCCACACCCAACAGGAAGCTCTTTCCCATCTTCCCTTCCTGGGACTGGGAGACAGCCACCACTTCTGGCTGGGTGCAACCTATGATATCCTGCAACTGAGCACCAATTAAGAATGTCTATTGTTTTCCTCAGACTTTCCCTTCAAGTTCATTTTTACTCCCTGAGCTTAGTAGGAGATGATGTTTAAACTAACTCTGTGACTTCGCTCTGGAGTTAGAGTTGGGATCTGGAGGGAGTCCCTGGGCCTGATGAAAAATGCTACCCAGAAACAAAGAGCATACTCAGTCCTCCCTTTCTCTCTTTTTAAATGTGTTAGTTTTTATAAAGCAGTTTAAATACTTTTTTTTTTAAATGAAAGGCAGTGTGGTATAGTGAATTAATAGAGAAAGAGAGCCATGGAGTCAAAAGGAGGCCTGGATGATCCTGGGCCTCAGTTTCTTCATCTGAAAAATGAAGATCTAGCTTAGTTGATCTTTTAGGTCACTGTGAGCTCTAGCTACTATCACTTAAGCATTAGCCAAAGTGTCAGCCCTTTCTTTCCAGGTAGAAAGAAGGCTTAGAGTGAGAGCAATACCTAGTTCCTGCTGACTTTAGATAAGGAGAAAAGACAGGGCAATAAATTCAGTGGGTGCACTAGCAAGACAAGAAGGCTTGGAGAACTTGGCGGTCAATGACCTTCCAAGTCAGAGGAAGGCTGCTAAGATAGTCACCCCAGCCCAGTGGAGATCAGTTTATTCTGCCCAGCTCAAGCCTGAGACACTGTTTCTGAAAGGACTTTCAGTGTTTCTCTGCACATAGGCAGGAGCTCTTTGAGCATCACCAACCCACACTGGCCAGTTGGCCACCATGTAGTCTATAATATCTCCTTCTGACCTCCCCAAAGACATTGGAGACTGGAATGGTGTAGGGACAAGAAGGGAAGGGTCTTAGGCCAAGCTCCTCCTGTTCCTCCTACCAGAATTTAGATTCTGCCCCTGGCCCTGGACCTCAGCCCAGTAAGTGGGCTTTCACCTTACCTGATCCAATCTCAGCCACCATGCTGGTGAGGCATCAGGTGGTACAGGGGATAGAGCCCTAGATCTGAGTTCACATCCAGCTTCAGATATTTGCTAGCTGTGTGACCCTGAGCAAGTCATTTAACCTCTGTGTTTGCTTCAGTTTCCTCAACTGTAAAATGAAGATAATAATAGTACCTACCTCATTGGGTTGTTGTGAGGATCAAATTGTAAAGCACTTAGTATGGTGCCTGCCACACTGTATAAATGCTTATTCCCCTTCCTTTCCCCACCATGCCACTTCCTAGCCATTTCTAAACCACGCTGCAAGGCACATCCCCCAGCCCCTTCTACTTTCCAACACTAGGAGTCCTTTATGTGATGTCTCCTCCTATAAGCACCTCAAAGGCAGGGACCCCCTTGCTTTCTTGTATTTGCATCTCTAGCATTGAGCATGCGGTTTTTGGCACAAAGTTAGTACTTAATACATGCTTTTTCTTTTTTATTTTTTTTACTTTAAAAAAAATCTTAATAGTTCCTTTTTATTTTTTAACTAAAAGGTCAGTCTTTTTCTTTTTTTTTAATTAATTCATTTGTTTTTAGTTTTCAACATTCACTTCCATAAGATTTTGAGTTTTACATTTTCTCCCCTTCCCTCCCCTCCCCCCTCCCCAAGATGGCATGCAATCCCAAAAAGGCTCTACATATACATTCATATTAAATGATTTCACATTAGTCAGTATACATGCTTTTTTCATTCATTCAATTCAATTTATTCATTCTAGAACGCTGGCTTTAGAATTGGGGACTTGGCTACTATATTATAAAGTATACTTACAGCATATTAAAGTACAACTTGACAGGGGCAGCTAGGTGTCTCAGTGGATAGAGCACCGGCCCTGAAGTCAGGAGGACCTGAGTTCAAATCAGACCAAGCATTTGACACTTAGTAGCTGTGTGATGCTGGGCAAGTCACTTAACCCCAATTGCCTAAAAAAAACCCAACTTGACTACAACATAATTTTGCATTATTTAAAAACAATCATGCTAGCATAGCAAATACTAAACACTTCATTAACAATAACTTTGTCTTCTCAGAATTTAGGAGGATTATTTGGATAGTCTCTTAAAAAAAAAAAAAAAAAAAAGCTGTCCAGAGAGGTTGGAGCTGATGCTTTTTTTCCTGAATAAATTTTCTTGTAGCAAGGGGAAAAAAATAAGAGTCAGGGACTTTGGTTTGAATACCAATTGTGTGACTTAATACCTATGAGACTTTGGACAAGCCATTTCCTTTCTCTGGGTCTCAGCTTCCTCAAGATGGCAAAATAAGTGGGCTGGACAGTTCCCTGAGGGCTGAAACCATCTTACCTTTGTGTCCTCATCAACTGGCCCGTAGGAGGCACTTAATAAATGCTTTATGGTTAATTTGTTGATGATCTCTTAAGATTTCTTTTGGCTTTAAATCTTATGTTCTGATTGAACATGTATAACTGATATCAAATTGCTTACTGTCTCAGGGAGGAGGGTGGTGAGAGAGTGGGAGAGGAAATTTGGAGCTCAAAAAAAATTAAGTGAATGGTTAAAATTGTCTTTACATGTAACTAGGGGGGAAGAAAATATTATTTTTTAAAAACTGAGCATCAGAAAAAATCTTATGTTTCATTTTCATTTTGGCCTATAAAGAGTCTTCTAGACATGAATTAAGCACATCCTTGACGAGAACTATTTCTAGGGAGCAAGTAGTCTTTCATCAGCATTTTTCAACATTGGATTGTTTTATTATTTTGCAGTTGGCTGGAAAATGTAAAAAAGATAGAACCTCACTGTGCTTATTATTTGTTGATTATGAAAAAAGCATTTGATTCAAGAGAATAAAAACATCACCTTCAAGGTTCTCTTCCCACAAGACATCTCCCATGTATACATTAAAATTGTTCAAGATTGTTTTTTTAAGTTTTGTGTATGTGTGTGAGGTAATCAGGATTAAGTGACTTGCCCAGGGTTACACAGCTAGTAAGCATCAAGTGTCTGAGGCTGGATTTGAACTCAGGTCCTCCTGACTCTAGGACTGTGCCACTTAGTTGCCCCTCAAGATTTCTTAAAAGATGCAATGATAGAAATAATCCTGTTTAATAATCCCCTAGTCATAATCATTAGGAGAAGCATTAAAGAGAATGACTCCAATGAGCATATATTAAATGCCTATGGCAGACCAGGTACTATGTTAAGCACTGGAGGCACAAAGGATAACAGTCCCTGCTCTCAAGGACCTAACAGTTTAATAAGGAAGACAACATGTAAACAACTACGTACAAACAATATCATTGAGATCAATAGGAGATCATCTGGAGGGAAGGCACTGGATTAAAGAGGACTGGGAAATGCTTCTTGGAGAAGGTAGGATTTTTAGCCAACACTTTAATGAAACCAGAAGGCAGAGATAAGAATGGAGAGCATTCCATAAAAGAGGGGCAATCAATGAAAATGCACAGAATCAAGAGAATGGAGGGTCTTGGTTAAGGACTAGGAGGAGACCAGTGTCACTGGGACAAAAAGTATGGGGACAGAAGGGAAGAAGAGTGTCTCTGAAGACTAGAAAGGTAGAAGGGGGCCAGGTAATTAAGTGCTTTAAAAGCCAAACAGAGGATTCATATTTGATCAAGGGGGTCATTGGGAGCCATTGGATTCATTGAATAAGAGAGTGACATGATCAGACCTGTGATTGGTCAAATTGATCTTTGATCAATTTGATAGTTGAGTGAAGGATAGATTGGAGTGGAGAGAGACTTGAGTCAGGGAGACCAACCAGTAGCCTATGGCAATAATCTAGGGCATGAAGTGATGAGAGCCTGAAACAAGGTGGTGGCAGTGTCAAAGGAAAGAAGGGGAAAGATGTTGGAAAGGTTAAATCAACACAACTATTGGATATAGTGGGTGTGAGAAAATGACAGATTGAGGATGATGCCTATGTTGTGGACCTGAGTGACTGCCAGTTGTTACCCTCAACAGTGACAGGGAAGATAAAAAGAGAAGAAGGTTTGGGAGGAAAAATAATGAGTTCAGTTTGGGGCATGCTGTCTAAGATGTCTATTAGATGTCCTGTTTGAGCTGTTTGACAGGTATTAGGATATGGGAGATAAAGTCAGGAGAGAGGTCGAGGTGGACAAATAAATCAGAAAATCTTTCGCATAGAGAAGAGAATTGAATCCAAGGGAACTGATGAGATCACCAAGTGAAATAGTAGAGAGGAAAAAAGAAGAGAGACCAGAACAGGGCATTAGTGACCCCCATGGTTAGCAAGTATGCTTTGACGAAGGGCTGACAAAGAAATCTGAGAAGGCATAACCAGAGAGAAGTCAGAAAGAGAACCAGGAGAAAGAAGCATCACAAAAACCTGAAGAGTTTGTCAAAGAGAAGAGGGTGATCAACAGTGAGAAAGACTGAAGAGGGGTCAAAAACAATGACGACTGAGGAAAAAGCTGGTTAGATTTGGAGGAAGTATGTTCGCCAAAGTTGCTCACCACTGTGGTAGAGGAGAGCCCACTTAAAATCCAAGAAGGCTTCCCTGAACATATAGAGGCCCTGATCATAGGTAACACAGTGCTGGTTGTATCAAGCGCAAGAACATTGCAAACTCTTGTAAACAGCTCAAAAGAGTTTGGTCTGATGATTTACATAGAAAAGAGCAAGTGGATGAAGAATGTTTATTGCCCAGGATCTAATATGCATTTAGATGGACAACCTAGAGACCTTCTCCTGGGACAGATCATGCATATGGACAATGAATTGGACCCATCATTGAACAGAAGGAGAACAGGTGGTTCAATCGCCTTAGGAGGAATTACAAAGGTTCATTAATGACCCCAAGTTTCCTCTAGAAACAAAGGGCCCTCTTTTTAATTCCCCCATCCTACCATATTGCTGTGCCCGGCAGTGAGATATGGCCTTTGAAGAACTGAAGTTAATTATCATACAGAGGGTTATGAAGAAGAACAAGGAGGATGTGAACAGGTTGCAAAATATACCTAGTAAGAAACTTCCAAGAACAAGCGTAAAACCCAACATGAGAGAAATGCGTAAGAGAGAAAAATGACCAGCTGGTCACATCACTAATGCAAGGGTGACAAGTGGAAAGCCAGAGTATTCGAGTAGCATACTCTTAGTATCAGGAGGAATCAAGGAAGCACATTGGATGGCCTCCTTATGGTTTACCTCTGGGAGGCCATGGACAAGCAAGTGCTTCACGGGATAGGCAGGAATACCTGAATTGCTATCTGCATCCCTGGAGAGAACAACCAGGTCGATAAGATCACCAAGCCAGTAGAGTATTTGAATATTTCTTCCTACTTCTTAATGACTGATTTCTACACCATCAGCTAAGGAGTACATTTAAACAACCCACTCACCAGGCCAGCAACAAAGGACTTGAGTTACCTTTTCAGTGGAAGGTACTGGGGTTGAGTGAAGAATTAATTAAATATCTAAAAACCAACGGAATAGAACTACCCCTGATGCCTCTGCTAAGATATAATAGTCTGTCAAATGAAAGGAACAAAGGGGAAAGGGTTGAGGGGTGGAAGAGGGGCATGTAAAGTGGCCTTATAGAATGGAGATAAATGAAGGAACAAAAAAAAAAAAAAAGGAAGGAACATATTTTACCTTGCAGTGTGTGGCGAAGTGCTTTCTCGTGATACAGTCATTCATCAGTGCATTCTCTGTTCTGTAGGCTTGGGGGAGTTTCCAAAAAGTGTGTTTGGCAACTGGTTTGTTACAAACTTGAATTCTGACTGTCCAAACTTCTCCAATCGCTTTCCTACTTAAGAATAATATTAAACAGATGGACAAGCACTTTTAAACATCAATTCCACATGTATTAATCACCTACTTTGTGCAAGACTACGTGCCTCGAAGGCAATGATGACAGACGACACAATCTCTATCCTTAAGAAGTTTACAATCTAACAAGCAGAGGGGTGAGAGGGGAGAAGGGAGTATGGTACAAGATAGAATGTGCCCAGGCAGTATACTGCAGGGGAGAGGACACAGGGCACCCAATCAGGAGACCCAGGGTCTCCACACGAAGTCATAGAACCTCAGTTTCCTCTTCTGTAAAATAGGGATGATAATAGTTATACCACCTACTTTGAAGGTTGTCCGAGGAAAGTACTTTATAAACTTTGAAAGTATTGAAACAGAGAAGCATGGAAAGATACAAATTGATATAAAGTAAACAAAGCCAGGAAAACAACATACACAGTGACTACAACATGTAAATGGAAAAGAACCACCTCAATAGAATTAAACACGAATGTCACAAAATTGCAGATCAAGCTTGGCCCCAAAGAACCATGGGAAGACACCTCCCTCCACTCCTTTGAAGGGTGTACATTCATCGCATATAATGTCAGAGGTTTTTTGTTTTTTGGTTTGGTTTTTTTTTTATGTGTGGACTGGTTTGGCTGAATTTTTTCTCCTCTTTACCTCTTTTTCTTTCTTTTTTTCCCAAATATTCTTTGTTTCAGGAATGATTTTCTAGGAGAAGAGAGGAGGAGAAATACAGGGGGGAATCTAGATGATAAAAAAAAACAAACAATAAAAATCTATTTTAAACAATCTTGGAGAAATATGAGTTGTCATCATGCTCACCCTTATAGTCAGAATTAACCTGAAGTGTCAGCATGTCCTGACAGAAGATAGAGAGATACATAGAGCATTTATTAAGCACTTACTGTGTGCCAGGCAATAAGAATATAAATATAAGCCCAAAAAAACAATCCCTACACTCAAGGAGTTTACATTCTAGTGTGAGAAAACAATACATAGAAGGGAGCTGGAAAATGAGGCAGGAGTGGAATAGTACCCTTACAAGGGCAAGATGAAAACAAAAAAATCCAGAGAGTCAGGAGCAAATTAGGAGAGAAATAGTCATAAATGACCAGGGTTAGTCACGTGTGACTTATCATAACCCCGTTTGAGGGGTTTTTTGGCAAAGTTACTGGAGTAGTTTGCCATTTCATTCTCTAGCTCATTTTACAGATGAGGAAACTGAGGCAAACAGAGTGAAATGACTTGCCCAGGATCACACAGCTAGTAAGTATCTAAAGCCAGATTTGAACTCCCAGAAGCTGGATCTTCCTGACTCCAAGCCTGGCATATCTATCAGGAGCTGAGGCATCTCCAAGGTGAGAAGGCAACTGGTATAGAGGAGGAAAAGTCCAGAGAGTCATGGAGATGGCGCCAGGAGAGAAGAAACTTGAGCAAATACAACGTGCAGGTACCTCTGACTGGAGCTGGAGAACGAAGACAAAATAACAGACGCAATGAAAGGCAAAGGAAAGTCAAAAAGACCAACAAAGACTTGAAGGCATGGACCTAGAGGCCATCTCATTCCATTCCCTCAGTTTACAGAAAAGGCAACCAAAACCCAGAGAGCAGAAAGGAGCAGCAGCACCAGGATATGAACTCAGGACCTCTGCCTTCAAATGCAGCACCCTTCCTGCTGCCCTGCAGACTGCCAATGGGCCAGGGGCCTCTGTCTGTTCTTTTAGTATCTTGTGGCCCCCCAGGCCACGATCATGTCATCTCTCTGTCCATTACCCCTCCCACCTCCTTTTCCCACAATTAAGGATGTACATCCTTTCACTACATCTTTTTATACCATTTCTTGTATGTGTCTTTCTTGATTATATACTTACACCCATTTTTATTTGGGGCACCTAGAATTTTGATTCTTCTGAGACCTCGCTGTTCCATGATTGGAAGTTGGATAGCAATAATGGGAGAATATTCCAAAGTCCCAGCAAAGCAGAGGACACATTAATGTGGATATTCCCTTCAGTGTTACCTATTGCAACCCAACCGTGCCCACCCATCTTAGACAACTCTTGTCTGTATCTTCCCATGAGTTTACCACAGGGAATGCTCTCAGCATGATGGGAACCTTCCTCATGCCCTTCCACAGAGAATAAAGTAGACGTCGTCTATGCTTTGGCCATCTCTCTCGCTTGTTACATAACAGATCCATTATCTCTTCTGGTCATACGTTTCTCTTGTGACATCCCTTTACACCATTTCTCCTACATGATTCCTCATTTCTAATGTTTTACAGCCTACTCATATGTACTGTGTTCCTCTCCATTGCCCTCTGGGGGATGCTCAAGTAGGATTTCTTAACAGTCATATGGCATGATCAGGAGAGCAATCATGATAAGGTGGGCCTTTGTTTCAAGGAGAAGCTTGGGGTCATTCAAAGACCTTTGCAATTTCTCAAAGGCCTTTCTTTGGGAAGTAGGTGGTGTGGTACATAGAGCACTGCACCTGGAGTCAGGAAGACTCCTCTTCATGAGTTCAAATCCAGCCTCAGACACTAACTAGCTATATGACCCTGGGCAAGTCACTTCACCCTGTTTGCCTCAGTTTCCTCATCTGTAAAATGAGCTGGAGAAAGAAATGGCAAACTGCTCCAATACCTTTGCCCCCAGATGGGGTTATGAAGAGTCAGACATGACTGAAAAGACTTAACAACAACAAAAGGCCTTCTGGCCTCTTCTCCTCTTCCTGTTCAGTTATGGCCCCAGATTACGGTTCTTGCAATCAGGCACTTGCTAACAAGCTGTAGCTTCCTCTTTCAGCCTCAATTTCTTCATCTGTAAAATGGAGCATGATAATGTAACTGTGGATTATAATGGACAGAAAGCTGGCCTCAGAGTTAGGAAGACCTGTGTTCAAGTTTCACTTCTGACACATACTGTCGACATGATTCTGGGCGAGTAACAACCTACCAGTGGCCCCAAGCAACTCTCTGAGACTAAGTGGCAAAAAGTGCTGACCTACATTGGCAGAGGGAATTCCCCATCCCAATGAAAGCACAAGATGAGTCAAATATCACTAAATCAATTAGCAAGCATTTATTAAGCACTATGCTAAGTGTTAGGGATGTAGAGAGAGAGAAAGCAAAAACAGTCTTCGCCTTCAACGAATTTTCACTCCAAAGGTGGAAAGAGCAGAACGTGCAAGATGGATAGAGAATGGATGGAAGGAAATAGGTTTGGCAGGCAGGAGCAGTGGGAGGATGGGGAACAGCCTTGTATAGAAGGTGGCCCTCCAGCTGATCCTGAAGAAAGTCAGGGCCCCTGAGAGGCAGAGGGAAAGAGGGAGGGCAAACATTCCAGGCCTGAGGGACAGCCCAGGCATAACCTGATGAAGGAGCCCTGTAAGTTGTCCTAGGAGAATATGAGAGTTTAAAAGACAGGTTTTCACAGTAATCCCTGAAGGAGAGCCTATTGAGATACTGAAAATGAACTTTCTTCCCCATAATGTAAGGGATGGACACTTCTTGCCCCAGACCAAAGGGACTTACTTGATTCAGTTATGACTTGAGAATCAGGGAGGGTTGCTATTCGTTGTTCAGTCTCCTCCGACTCTCTGTGACCCCATGGATCACAGCGTGCCAGCCTCTTCTATCTTCCGTTATTTCTTGAAGTCTGTCCAAGTTCATGTTCATTGTTTCCATGAAACTATCCATCTATCTCATCCCCTGCCGTCCCCTTTTCCTTTTGCCTTCGATCTTTCCCAACATCAGGGTCTTTTCCAATGAGTCCCATTTTCTCATTATGTAGCCAAAGCAGTTAAGCTTCATCTTCAGCATTTGACCTTCCAGTGAATAGCCTGAATTAATTTCTTTAAATATTGACTGGCTTGATTTCCAAGAGACTCTCAAAAGTCTTCTCCAGCACCACAACTCAAAAACATCGATTCAACTCTCATAGCCATACATTGCTACTGGAAAAACCATACCTTTGACCATATGGATCTTTGTTAGCAAAGTGATGTCTCTGCTTTTTAGTATGCTATCCAGATTTGCCATAGCTTTCCATCCAAGGAGCAAGCGTCTTTAATTTCATGGCTACAGTCACCATGTGCTGTGGCAAATCACTTAACCTATGTCTACCTCATTCTTTGCATCTGTAAAATGAAGATAATAATACTTCCTAGCTTCCAGAGTTGTTTTGAGGATAAAATGAGATTTTTTTGTAATCTTATAATGTTGTATAATAATATAATGATAATAATATTAGCCTGGTGCCTGGCACACAGTAGGTGCTTAATAAAGGCTTGTTCCCTTCCTTTTCCCCCCAGATGGTTTTAAGTCTCCATCTCTCAGCAGAATATAATAATAGTTTATACAGTTCCTTTTGTAAGTCTTTTTTAAGTCTCACCGGGAATACAAGCTTGTGAATCTTTGTGTTAAGTGTTTCTTTTTGTGGGTAGAAAATAAATACCTGTCCTATACCAGGTTCATATTATACATCACTGTTGATGTTCAGTCGTTTTTCAGTTGTGTTCAATTCTTTGTGATGCCATTTGGAGTTTTCTTGGCAAATATACTGGAGTGGTTTGCCATTTCCTTCTCCAGATCATTTTACAGATAAGTAAACTGAGGCAAACAGGGTTAAGTGATTTGCCCAGGGTCACACAGCTAGTAAGTGTCTGAGGCCATATTTGAACTCAGTTCTTCCTAACTTCAAGTCCAGAGCTCTATCCTCTCTCACAACAGCTGTCTCATCAAGCTTACAAATGTTTCCTGAACTCCCATTAGATGCTTAGGGAAAAGGGACTTTCAGGGAGCCACACTAACACAAAAGCTAGAATGAGACAATTCCACTGTGAACCTGTCTGCTGCTGATCCCATGGTCCTGTTAAGTAGCCAGGAGGTCCCTTACCTTGGTGAAAAAGGGACCCAGAAGTGCTCCATTGACTAGGTGTGGTCAAGGCCTGTTGCTACATCACACACCAAAAAGGCCAAAGTTCCCCCAGAGATGAGGTGGGGAGGTGGGAGAAGGGGGAGGAGGGAGGTGCCTGCTGTGCACTGGACATTAATTCAGCTATGACTCAGCAGGAAGCAAGCCATGGCCTGAGTCACTCACTCCCCTTCCACCACACCCAGGGTTTTCCTTAGAAATGGAACTTGCTCTTGGTAAAAATGATTTTGGGGCTGGGGACCATGGGGTTAGCCCCTGAGTCTGTTCAGTCAAGCCAGTCTGTCCTAGGCCATTCCCTGGATACCAAATGCTCTCATTCTTCATCTCTTGGACCCCCTCCCCCCTTCTAGGTTCTCCTCAGCTGCCACCTCCTATATGAAGTGTCTCCTGATTCGCCACATGTTTGTCTTCTCCACCCTCCCCGGTGAAATTACTTAATACACATTTCGTATTGACTTATCTGATGTGTCCTCCCTTTCTCCCCTAGAATATAAGCTCCTTGAGGTTAAGTGAGTTTTTTCACTTTTTTCTTTGTATCAGGCAACTAAGTAGTGCATAGGCCTGATGTTAGGAAGACCTGAGTTCAAATCGGGCTTCAATCCCTTACTAGTCAGGTGACCCTGGGCATGTCCCTTAACCTGTTTGCCTCAGTTTCCTCATCCATAAAATAGCACCTACCTCTCAGGTGGTTGTGAAGATCAAATGAGATATTTGTAAAGCATTAGCCCCATTCCTGGTACATAGTAGGTGCTCTATAAATGTTCATTTCCTTCCTTTACCCCCCACCCATCCATCCTGGGTCTAGCACAGTGCTTACACATGCGGGGGAGTGGGGGAAGGACGCTTAATAAAGGCCTGTTGAGTTGAATTGTTAAAGGAGAAAGAATCTCTGGTTTCATGGTCTAACTTTACAGAGGAAGAAGCTGAAGCCAGAGTGGGAGTGACTGCCCAAGGTCACACAGCTAGGAAACTGAAGAGCCAGCATTTAACCTTTGCCTCTGCCCATCTAGCTCCAATCTGGTGCCCCTGCTTCTCACGATGCCCAACCCCCACCCCAGGAGCCAGCTCGCCCTTAACTAGCGGAGTTGGGGGGAAGTGAGAGAAGGGAGAGGAGGTGAGCAACCAGAGTGAGAAGACCTAAGGTGGAGTCAGTCCTACATTTACTAGTTATGTGACCCTGGGCAAGTCATTTCCCTTCTCAGAGACTCAGTTTCCTCATCGGTAAAACTGGGATAATCCTTTGCATGGCAATTTCCCAGAGTTGTTATGAGGAAAGAGTTTTGTAAACCTGAAAAGCGTTACAGAAATGTGAGTTAACAGTTGTGATGACTCACATGTGGAACAATTAAGGAAATAACACAAGGAGCTTGCCGTGGAGCGCCAGATTCAGGCAGGGATGGGAAAGGTCACTGTGGGCTGCATTCACTGGGGAGGGCTTGCTTCCTGGAGGAGGTGGGGCAGCAGACAGCGGTGAAAAGAGCACTGAGCTTGGAGTCACAGGACCTGGGTTCAAATCCTGGCTCTGACCAGAAGAAGGAAGGAAGGAGGGAGGGAAGGAAGGAAGGAAGGA
>NW_020954600.1:257456-262486 GCF_900497805.2 Vombatus ursinus
AAAAGGGAAGGAAGAAGGGAGGGAGGGAAAGAAGGAATGACTTATGAACCACTTGCCAAGGGGAAGCTAGGTGGCACAGTGGATAGAGTGATGGGCCTGGAGTCAGGAAAACTGATCTTCATGAATTCAAATCTGTCCTCAGATTTACTACGAGAGAGAGGAGAGAGAGAAAAAGGGAGAGAGAGAGAGAGAGAGAGAGAGAAAGAGAGAGAAAGAGAGAGAGAGAGAGAGAGAGAGAATTAATTTAGTGTCAGTGCCGGTAATACAAATATAATCAAAAAGAAAAACAGTCCCTACCCTCAAGGAACTTAACATTCTAATGGGGGGAAGACAATGACTAAAACAAAGCTGTAATGGGAAGACTGGAGGTGGGAGAGGATGGGTAAAGAAGCAGTCGTGGTAGTCATGGGCTGAAACAGGTTCCTAATGAGCTTGTGGCTATTGGAGACACTTCCTCAAATGGAGGTTCTGAGGAGGAACTCCGCAATGGGAGCAGGTGGTCACAGGGGTGGAGGCATTTCCATCCTGAGAAGGCTGATGAGGAAGAGGGGGAGAGGTCATCACAGGAGTCACAGGCTGAGCTATGTCTAAAGTGAGAGATGGTTATTGAAATATTTTTTAAAACAAGCATGGGTCCCAAGTCAAGAATCCTTGGATCGGATGATCTCTAAGGTCCCTTATAGAATATTATCATGTATTACATTGTATTGTATATTGTATGGAATATAATGTTTATATTCTATATTCTAAAGTGCCTTTTTTTCTGCTATGACATTCTAGTTTTCTAAGGCCTCCTTCAGCTCTGACAATCTATATTCTCGGGTCTTTTTCAGTACCAATATTCTATATTCCATGTTCTAAGGAAAGGTTGCATAGCATAGTGGAAAGAGTATGCTGACTCTGGAGTCAGAGAACCTAGATTTGAATTCTACCTCTATCACTTTACTATCTGTGTAACCTTGGGTAAGCAGTATAACTCTCTGGCTGGGCCTCAGTTTCCTCATCTGAAAACTGACAGATTGGATGAGAAGAGCTCTGAGGTCCCTTCCAGATCTGACATTCTCTATTTTAAGGTCCCTTTCAGCTCTAATATTGTGTATCGTACCCCTTCCAGTCAGTCAATCAGCAAGAATTCGTTAAGCACCTACTATGTGCCACACACTGGTTATATAAAAACAAAATTGTCCCAGCCCTCAAGGAGCTTACATTCTACTGTGACATCCTCTTTTCTAAAGTCCTTTGCCTACCCAGCCCATTGTCAGATCATTCAGGTAATCTCACAACACCACGTTGGATAACTTTGGGAAGTACAGTTAGGTGGGCTTTAGCAGTAGCACTGATGACAACTGAGTTCCAATAATTGATGCAAACTAAAGGGGTTCCAGTGTCCATGGAATTGAACAAGTAAAAAGGACATGTGTTAATTTTTTTTAAAAAGTATTTATTTATTTTTAGTTTTCAACATTCACTTCTGTATGATTTTGAGCTCTAAATTTTCTCCCCCTCTTTCTCCTTCCCACTCCCCAAGATGGCATGCAATCTGATATAGGCTCTACATATACATTCATATTAAACATATTTTCACATTGGTCATGCTGTAAGGAAGAATTAGAACCATAAGAAAGAAGAGACAAAAAAAGAGAGAGAGAGAGAGAGCAAATAATGTGCTTGGATCTGCATTCAGACTCCATAGTTCTTTTTCTGGATGTGGATAGCATTTTCCATCATGAGTCTTTTGGAGTTGTCTTAGAATCTTGCGTTGCTGAGAAGAGCTAAGTCAGTCATAGCTGATCATCGCACAACGTGGCTGCTACTGTGTACAACGTTCTCCTGGTTCTGCTCACTTCATTCAGCATCAGTCCATGCAAGTCTTTCCAAGATTTTCTAAAATCTGCCTGCTCATCATTTCTTATAGCACAATAGTATTCCATTACAGTCATATACCACAGTTTGTTCACCATTCACCAATTGATGGGCATCCCCTCAATTTCCAATTCTTACCACCACAGAAAGAGATGCTACAAATATTCTCATACATGATCTCTTTGGGATACAGAACTAGAAGTGGTATTGCTGGGTCAAAGGGTATGCACTGTTTTATAGCCATTTGGGCACAGTAAGGACATGTAGTGTTTAAGGCTACAGGGACAAGTTGGACATGGGGGAGTTATCTGTCAGAGTAGGTATGCTCCCTCCCTTCATATTCTTACCTGACAATTGTAAGATTCCCAAATATTATAATTCTTCCACAGAAAGAACTGATAAATAGATGTATAGAATGATTTTACATATATGTGTGTGTGTGTAAATATCTATCTATACATATATATATGTATAGATAGATAGATAGATAGATATACACACATATACATATTTGTATCTAATGATAGCCATCTCTAAGGAAGAGGCAGAGGGAAGAAAAAAAAGAAAGTCACATGATAACTTTATTGTATATTTAAAGAAATAACAAGTTGTACATAATAGATTTGCAGTTTCATGTGCAATCATCTTTTTTTAAAATTCTACTATGTTATGGAAATTCTTGTGTTATTTCATAAATTATAAATACATAAAAATAAAAGATCATAATTCTTTTTTTATGTGGAAATGTTTGTGTTCATAGGTGTTTGTCAAGTTCCTAATAACAGAAAATAAAAGTTATTTTTAAAAATTATTATACTTTTTTAAAAAGTTAAAAGAAGGAAATTGGTTAGACTTAACAGCTAGCTATCCATTGGGTGTGGGAGGCAATGTGGTATGATGGAAAAGCATATTTGACCTCCAGAAACCTTATCTATATTTAAACCTTGGGTTTAATCTTATCCTCTCAATAATCCTGTAAGGTAGATAATAAAGCTGTTATTAGCCCCATTCTATGGGAAAGGAAACTGAGGCTTGCAGACATTAACTGACTTGGCCACATTCACACAGAGAGTGTAAGATTTAAACCCACATCTTCCTGACTGAGGACAACATCCCATCGACTGTACCATGATGTCTACTCAAGAAGGCAAATTGACTTTTTATTCACATTGTTTCTGCCAAATGATGAGTTATTTGGTTTGAGGGTTTGGACTCAGGATGTAGGGGTGAGGAAAGGAGGATTTATGCTTGAATAGACTAACAAGAAACTTAAAACAATGATTTCATTTCTCACCCTCTAAAAAAATCCATGGACATGACAGGTCCATTGATCATTTCTGCAGGCTTGGTCCAGGAAAGGCAGCCTTTCTTGGGAGTTATCAGTGTGGAAATCACATGCTATGTTTCCTAATATCTTCACAACCAGTTCCCCATTCAGGAAATGACACCAACAGCAAGGTCACCCTTTGAAGAAAGGGGGCTAGGTACAGCACGGCATAGCTGGCATCCTCACCTCCCAGCTTTGGCTCAGAATGACAGCATTTCAGAGTTGGGGTGGGCCTCAGGGATCATCTAATCCAGCCTATACCCAAATCAGAATCCTCTCCACAACCTACCTAATAAGGGACCACCTAGCCTTTGCTCAAAGACCTCCAGGGTCTTTGAACCCATGCCCACCACTGTGGTATAGAAGTCTTTGACATCAAGCCTCAATTTGCCTGTTTTCAATTTCTATCCATTAATCCTGGTTCTTCCCCCGGAGACCAAGCAAAACAAGCCAAATCCATCTCCCTTGGGACAGCCCAGGCAGCTATCACTTCCCCCTGAGCCTCTTCTTCTCTAAACAAAATATCCCAACCTTCAACTAAACTTCTTATGGTCTGTTCCCAAGTCTCCCTCACCATCCTGGTTGCCTTCCCATGGACACTCTCCAACTTATCAACATCCTTCCTAAAATGTGGTGCCCAACTGACCACTCTCGTCTATATTGGTCTGACGAGGGTAGAGTACAGCAAGACTGTTACCTCCTTAAACCTAAAAGTGATGCCTCTATTAACAGCCCAAGATCCTATTAAATTTGTTGGCCATTAAGCACACGATTACCTCATATTCATCTTGCTGTCCAATAAAACCCCCAGATCTTTTTTCAGATAAATAAAAATTGAGGGTTGAGAAAAGGGGAGATAAGAACATCTGCACCCCACCAACCAAGAATTTGGTCATTCCAATCAACCCACCAATCAACCTGGTAAAATAAAAGAATGTTAACTCCTTGAGGGCAGGGGTTTTTATTTTAATTCCCTTAAACCATAGGGATCAATTAGTCCAACCTACCCTCATGCTACAGAAGAGTAAACTGAGGTTCAGAGAGATGAAGTGAATAGGATAGGACAGTTACTTTAGAGCCCATTGAGGCTAGGATCTCTGACTGAGTATGGCACTGCTCTCTACAACACAATGCTCAACACCCTCATTTTACAAACAAAAAACTAAGTTCTAGTTAAATGACTTGTTAAAAGTCAAAAAGCAAATTAATGACAGATTGAGAAATGGTACCAAGGTCTTCTGATACTTGCTTCAGGGTTCTTGCCACTACTTTCATCTTAACTGCCTACTAAGAGCTCAAAAGCTTTTAATATCATCCAGTGGTGTGTTAGTAAATGTTTAACAACTAGCTCTTGGGGGGAGGATGTACACAGGACATATTTTAAGTTTAATCTGCATTATTAACATTTTTCCCATCATTTTCTTAGGCCTAGTCAATTAAAAAAAATCAAGTCTGATTTGTAGAGTTTGCTCATTTTCTTTTTCATTTTTTTGGGCTAGGCAATGGGGTGACTTGCCCAGGGTCACACAACTAGTAAGTGTCAAGTGTCTAGTGTCTGAGGTGGGATTTGAACTCAAGTCCTCCTGACTCCAGGGCCAGTGCTCTATCCACTGTGCCACTCAGCTGCCCCATTTGCTCATTTTCTATGTCTATAAGTTCACATTGAAAATTTAAGAATTGCCTCCCCCATATGACCTGCATCCATCCATGCCTCTAATGTCATCCCATTGTGAATAGAGTAAGGTTAAAATTCATTATCCATTTTCAACCTCCTTTCTCCATATTTTTATACCTTACATTCCAACCAAATTGTTTTATTCATTGTTCCAAAACATAGACA